>NC_068995.1:39711488-39720438 GCF_001194135.2 Octopus bimaculoides | reverse complement strand
TATATATACATACATATATATATATCATGGACTCTCCTGCCGTTAGACGACGTATGAGGATTTGTTTATAATGATCAAATGTTTGTGTACACGTAAGCTCATTCTCTCCATCAGATTGATATTACCTGTGCAGGTGCACCGTGCGCCGCATGTCAGATGACCAGATGATCGCAGAGCAACGCCCGATCTGGGAACCGAACTCACCATCTCCCAATCGTGAATGCAACACCGTGACCACTAAGCCATGCACCTTCGCACACACATGAACACACACGCACACACATGAACACAGGTACACACACACACATATAACACATACAGGTACGCGGACACATACACACATAGAGATGGGTGTTGTGTGATTGCGTATATGCAATATGCACTAAGTAAATGTTTATATATCAAAAATGTTTTGCAAATCTTTGCCCTGTTATTGATGGGAAGAATCTGAAACTGTGAATTAATCATAATTATTTCTGATCTTTTAGACAGAATCTCAGAATTTTGACGCAGACAATAAATTAAAGGCAAAGTGCCGAGAAAATGTCAACGCGTCAGCGAAAGATTGTTTGCATTTTTCAGTCCGTTTACGTGTTCTCCGCTAAAACTTTGGCATAGATTTCACAGTAGTTCACCATAAATGCTTTATTTCTCAGAAGCTTTAAGAAAGACGTTTATATCTGCTGTCTTATTTTGAGTGAATTTGCAATGACTGGCGATTTTTTTCCCGTGTAAAGGAGAGAGATATGCGCAATCATATAATGTGTGCAAATATATCCACACATACAATTACATATAAGATATATATATCTCCTTTGAGTTTGTTTACGGAAAACGTTTATGAATATGCATATAAAAGTTTCTATTTTATTATGCCGGCTACAGCCAAATGATAGCAACTTGAAGTAGCAGTTTTTCATGGTACCACCAAGCTCTGCAGACATTATGTAGGATAATAATGATCTTAATTGATTGGAAGTGTTATCATGTACGTTGTTTTGTCTTGGTATAAAAACATGGGCTACAGCAAATATTCTGCTTAATACCATAGATTTGCTTGTCAGTTGTTTGACCTTAACCAGTTGAGCATGTCCCTTGGTGGCTAACGATATGTGCATCTCTGATCATGAGCAGAAGTAGTAGGGGAGCATCATAGTCATGTGTTGAGGGGAATTCTTTGGGGTTTGAATAATTCATCTTTGGAAACATGGGTGTTTTACTCAACATCCTTAAACAAACCTTATTCAGGGACCTTTTGAGTGGGATGGGCTACTCGACCTGAAGAAAATTCTAACTGGGCCCCACCTGAGAAGTCATGCGCTGTTTATTTTGATACGTGATCACCATGTTGCGCACATATGGTTGTGATGCATGTGCCTGGTGTACCCTTATCAGATGGGTAGTCATGATGGGTAAAATGGGCTTCGTATATTTTACCCCAGTGTCACTTTGATTGCATGCACTGCTCTCTCACTCAATAATAATAATAATAATAATAATAATAATAATAATGATGATGATGATGATAATAGTCATAATAATCCATGGATGCAATTTATGAATAATTTAATGCATCACTACGCGCGTTTCCACAATTCTCATGTTTCTTACTAGTATAGTCCGAATTCCAGTACCGTAATCATTCCAAGAATACGGTCTATGTTGTAAGAAGCATGCGACGTGTAGAAACGTCGCATTTATTTGTAAATATTTGTAAATTCCATCCAAGTGCCGCTCGATAATTCCTTATAATGGCGTCTGGCAAACGGAAATTGCCGAAACTGACGTCAATATAAGGATTTCTCGGTCGGAACTTACAATGAAGGTCACTGTTAGAAAATATGGTTACGTTTATGTGCGTTGACAATAGCATTAGAGCATTTTAGCTCTTATTTCTAGCAATGTAGCTATTTTCTAACACCCCAGGCATTTAGTGACAATGATATATATATATATATATATACACATGCTTTGCAAACACACAATTTCAGCTTCCCTGCACAGTACCATAGGAAAATGTCTTCAACTAGAGGCCGTGTCGAACAAAGACTTTCGAGTGAACAGATACCCGGAAACTACGCGGAAGCTCGTCGTATGCTTATGTATATATGTATGCGTGTGTGTATGTTTATAAGTATCCTGCGTTTGTATTTGTGCCCAACTACACCACTTGACACACAGTTTTGTTTTGTATGCATATCCATAACTCAGCGGATCGGCTAAATGGACCAATACAATAAGTAGAAGAATTCAAATAATTTGCCTGCCCGTGGTTATCCTTTTTCTCTTTCATTTACGAAGAGTTATTCACATCAACTGGGCACTTGTTTTTTTCTTGTCTTTTCCAACAATGATATCGTACTTGTTATGTTTGCACATGTATGTAATGTAATGTAATCCAATATATGTATGCACGTATGTATGCTTGAATGTATGTATGTATATATGCATGTATGTATGTATGTATGGCATGGCATGTATGTATGCATGCATGTATGCATGCATGCATGCTTATATATGTGTATTTATGCATGTGTGCACGTATGTAAAGCACGACTTTGCAGATGGACTTATGGTTGGATGAATGACCTTATGTATACATCCATGTCCGTATTTGTTTGTGTGCATGCTTACAGTTGTACGTATCAGTGTGTTGCGCGCGTGCGTGTGTATGTGTGCGTGTGTGTGCGTGCGTGTGAGTGTGTGCATGTATGTGCGTTTCTGAATATGTTATGTTTCTTTATAATCATTTGAATGCTTCCAATAAAGAAGGATCTCATTTCCAAGAAAAAAAAGCAAAGCCTCACTGCAGGATCTTGCATAATAATAGGGCAAACATTTCCACGTTAAATTTTAAGCCGTTTATTTATTTACTGCATAGAGATCGTATTTGTAAGATACCTGCTAGCTGTGACCACGTTTTGTTTTTCAGATATCCAGGTTGTCGAAATTATTGTAGTGACATTTACGCACAGCCAAGTGCACGATAAATGATGGGTACATATGCGAATTTCTAATCTTGATTGAGAAGTTTAAGTGCTCGGAGTTATTGCGCTTAAATGTTATATTCCAAAATGTTTATATTCTCGAAGCATCTGACTTCTTTAAGTAGACCAAATTTTTCCTTTCATCTCAAATAACTAAAGTAGGCCTGTTATGTTAGCTTTGATAGGCGTGTTGATGGGGTCGTTTTATCAATATTCCTTGCCTTTTAAACATACATCTCTATTGAATATCAGAAATATTTTTCTATATTTGGTACGAGACTGTGGTTCCTACTGGTGGCATTGCCTAGTTGTTCAGAAAATGTATTAAACCATATTGGCTAGTACTATTTGCATTTTCGGCGCTTGTCGATCACATGCGCAATATCTTTCACAAATATGTGACATAATCGACATGTTAGGCAACTTCTTATGAGCTTAAGCGCTTAATTGTCTATATTATACAATAATAGTTTCGTTACTTTTTGCTGCATTTAGATTTCAAAATTCAAATCTTTAATATATATCGTGATTCAACGGTTACATAAGGCTGCACCTTATGATGATTACAGGTTGCATGTGTATGTAAATGTGTATATATGAAACATATGTGCTGTGCAATGATGACGGTATCGACGTTTGTTTGCTTCCGATTTTACTGGTCTCTTCTATCTACAGCAGATTTTGGTAGGGATTCAACATCTTTAGACAATCAACTGGCGTCACAGCAGTTGGAATAACCATTGCTATCTGCGCCAGATGCCTCTTCTTGAAGCCGTTTGACCGTAAAGTAGTTGAACTTTGGATGAATTTCCTAGAGGTTTTTCACTTGTTTCATATAACTGGTGGAAAGACCATTACGTGATTTTACATAGCACCAGAGAACATCACGAGATAAACGCTAGGAACAGGTGAAGAATGAAGAATAATTTAGTCATCTTCAATATAACTCAGACTGGGTAGTACTGTTCCTAAATATGGTGCTGTTTTCAATGTCGGATATAATTGTCAGATATAATCTCTAAAGCAACGTTCTACATAGCGAAAAATGTTTCTTACAATCCGGTTTGACTGACACTAAGAAGGTCGGTGAACAAAGGATGTTTGTCTTAGATACAATAGCAAAAAGAAAAAGAAATCAAGAAAGAAAGAATAAATCATTTTAAAAAAATCATATTTTAGACGATCGCCTACGCTTGTAAGTCTGTTGTGACGGTGTCATCCATCCGCCCGTCCGTCCGTCCGTCCGTCCGTCTGTCTGTCTGTCTGTCTGTCTGTCTGTCTGTCTGTCTCTCATTCTCTCTCTCTCTCTCTCTCTCTCTCTCTCTCTCTCTCTCTCTATATATATATATATATATATATATATATATATATGTAAAGGCAAAAGCGTATGAACGTGTATTCATGTGTGTGCGTCTGTGCGCGTGTGTGACTAAGAGAGATGAGTAAGCATAGTGAAAAATTGAACGTAATGCTTCGACTGTTTTTTGTCATTCTGTACACTGAGACATTACCATCAATCAATACCGTGTACCATTGAGAAATTATTGACGTCTTGCCAACTATTAATCAGACATTACATTGGAAACATATTATATAATGATAGAACCATGTCATGTCATTCCATTTCATATATCATTCATTCATTTATTCTTTTATTCTTTTATTCATTCATTCCTAAACTGATTAAGTTACTTATTTCTTCATTTACTCATTTATTCGTTAGTTAGTTTTTATGTTCGTTGATATATTTGCGAACACATTCGATAATTTATTGATTTAAATATTCGTTCATTTTAAAAATTTATTTATTTATTTATCTTAAAAATTATTTCATTCGTTCGCGTGTTCGTTCAATTTTTAGATTCATCGAAGCACAGGCGTGATTGTGCGGTACAAAGTTTACTTCCCAACAACATGATTCCGTGTTCAGTCCCACTGCGGCGTGGTAGTTTGGGCGAGTGTCGTCTACCATAGCCTCGGACCAACCAACGACTTGTGATTGGTAGCTGGAAACTGAAAAGAAGCTTATCGTACACACACACACACACACACACACACACACACACACACATACACACACACACACACACACACGCACACACACACATATATATATATATATATATATACATACATATATAAGTGTGTGTGTGTGTGAATTTGCCTTTGTGTTTGTCTCCCACCACCGCTTGACAACCGATGTTGGCCTGTTTACATCCCTGTAACTTAGCGTTTCGGTAAAAGATGCCTATTAAATATATACCAGGATTTAAAAAAAAAAAACAAAAGACAAACGTTTTGGGTTCGATTCATTTGGCTAAAATTCTTCAAAGTGATGCCCCAGCATGGCCGTGATCCAATGACTGAACCAAGTGGATGATAAAAGATCCATTTATAATCCATTCGGTCGTTTAGGCGCTCATTTGTTAGTTTGCTGATTTATTTATTTCCTTATTTATTCATATAGGCTCAGTTGTGGCTGTGTGGTAAGAAGTTTGCTTCCCAACCACATATTGCCAGGTGAAGTCGCATTGCTTTTCAGCCTGGGCAAATGACTTCAAATATAACCCGGACAAACCAAAGAACTGTGAGTGGATTTGATAGGCGCAAACACAATGAAGCAATTCGTGTATATGTGCGTGCCTGTATGAGTGTGTGTGTTTCTGCTTGTCCCTCACCACCTAATAACCGATATTGGTTTGTTTACGTCCCCGTAACACCATTAACGGTTCGGCAAAAGAGCCTGTTAAAATAAGTACCAGGTTTGAAAACAAGTACTAGAGGCGATTTCTTCGACTAAATCATCGAAAGCCCAATGACTGAAACAAGTAAATGATAAAACGTAACAGATAATATTCATTAATTCTATTAATCATTATCATCACTTCTCGCAGCCAAGTATATTGGAGGATAGCAAAATTAACGAGTGCTTCATTAACGATCTTATTTGAATTTTGTTTCGCCCTTGGTTTTATCTCTGATCGACCAGAATTATGGTAAAAGCACACCCTATTTAACTATTTGAGCAGTTTTTGTATCTAGAACTACATATAGATATAAAAATGAACTTGTGTGCTATATTTCAGTTTATATAGGTGTTGGTGTGTTTACGTGGCACGCTTACGATCATACGGTTTGGGTTTCAAGTTCAAGTTCAATCCCACTACACAATACCTTCTGCACATGTCTTCTAGTACAGCTATGATACAGGGATGTAAACAAACAACAGGCGGTTGTTAAAGGTGACGGGGAGACAAACACGTACAACCATATATATATATATATATATATATGTATATGTGTGTGTGTGTGTGTGTGTGTGTGCGTGTGTGTGTGTGTGTGTGTGTGTGCGTGCGACGGGCTTCCACTCAATTTCTTCCTGCCAAATTCGGTTACACCATATTAATTTTCCCGGGGTTATAGTAGAAAACACTTGCTCAATGTACCACGCAGTGGGACTGAAATTAAAACTACGTGATAGCAAAGTGAGATTATTAACCATACAGCCATATCGATATTTTGGGAAAACATCTGATGGAATTTGCTGTATATTTACTTTTCTTTGATTTATGATTGAAATATATTTATTTGATTGAAATGATTGACATACTTCGGTTAATGACTAAAAGCATAATCAAAATGAAATGGTATAAATTTGAGCCCCAAATCTCCACGTTACTAGGAATTACATTTATTCTCTATGGGGCTCGCTCACTATAATTCATCATTAAAAATTCGAATGACAAAGGTAATAGAATGGATATGATTAATATCTTGCTACATTTTGAGCTCGATTCCAACTGGAATCAAGTGAAACAAGTGAAATACCGCAAAGAAGTTCATCAATATTGCTATGTGTCGTCCGAAATTTCAAGTCTTTGACGAGAAAAGGTTCGTCTACAGACAAGTAGAATTCAATAGTCCTAGACAGACGCGATTTTATGGTCAATATTTGCTAAACAGTTCAGCTCGGTGCTGGTACTATCCCACTGATAAAATGATGTTTTGCTTTCTAATTTTGTCTAATTTCATAAATAATGCAATTTTGTGTGTACTTGAGGAGATTTTCAATCTTTCTGTTGCGTTATGTATTAGCTTCCACATGGTTTTTGTGCAGAAATTCTCAACGTTGGTATTTTAGAGTTATTAAAGTTTTACATCTAGTTTAAAGCAGTATTTCTTCCGGTTTTACGTTTCACAAGGTCGATTTTGCATTCCATTCTTTCGGGTTTGAGAAATAAGTATCACCCAAGTAGTGGGGTCGATGTAATCGTCTAAGCTCCTCCCTGCAAATATCAGACCTTGTGCTTATAGTAGAAAAGAATTTAGCTAAAGACAACACCTCCTTATCAAGTCTCGCTGCTATCATTTTCGTTCCAAAGATAATATGATAATAGGTGTTTGCGTAGATATCCATGTATTTTTTTTTATATGGTGTTATTCTTTCAAGACGTAAAGTGTTTCTTAAGCAACTTTGTATCAACTTTTTGTCTTGTCTGAAAATACTTAGATTTTCTTAGAGTTTTTGCTAAAGATGCATATATGTTTATGATAAACAAGTGTATATATGTGTGTGTATATATGTGTGTGTGTGTGTGTGTGCGCGCGCGCGTGTATCTATGTGTGTGTGTACGCATACATAACATAATTTCGTAAATATACACATATATATTCATATATGCATATATAATATATATATATATATATATATATATATATATATATATATATATATATATATGTATATATATATATGTGTGTGCGTGTATACATACATAAACACACGCATGGACACACACACACACACAAATATATATACGTATATATATATATATATATATATATATATATGTGTGTGTGTGCGTGTTATTGTATACACACATATATATATACTGTAATATTGAAATATGCAAATATATACATACATATATAGGTGCCAACATTGACATCTATAAACACACAAACATACATTTGTAGTGACATATGTGCGCGCGACCGCTGTTAATTATGCTTTGCTAAGAGAGGTTCCCTGCTTAGACTGCCGGAAGCGATCGTGAGATGTTTTGATATAAGCTTGACAACAACAGCTGCTTTATCAGTCACGGTTGTATTTGTAGTTTGTGAACTTTAGGTTATATTCCGGCCTTCATAATAGAATTAATTACGCCTTTTTAGATGAACGAAGAAAGCTACAAATGGCCCAGAGGTTTAACTTGCAAATGACCCCCCCCCCACACACACACACACATACACACATACATATGCTGCAATTTGTGTTTCATATTAGATACAGACACACTGTTGAACTGCATAATGTTATGGATTTCGCCTAAGAAAAAGTCTCTGCATAGACATGTTGTGTGAAGAACATAATATGTATTGGTGTGCGGCGAATAGCTTCGTAGCAGTGATCCCTCGTAAATTATAGACGAATTTCATTCTGCCTGGGGCTTGTCACTGTCGTGCACTCGTTTGTCTTGTGCTGAGGCCAAATTCGTACACCGATATATAGGATGTAGTGAATAATACATTCACTGGTTTGCGGAAGAAAAATTCACTGAACGCAATCGCGAGAGCATTTTATTAAAATCGCTATCCGTGTATCATACTAAATGTATATACAACATTAAAACATATTCTTTTTGTGTGAGAGAAAAATCTCTTAGTGGCATGTTGTGTTAAAACACGACTACTGTCTTCATCGAATTTTTTACTGTTCACACACACGCACGCACATATATACGCACACTCAAACATACATACATACGTATGTATGTACGTCGTGTTGTTAAAACAACTTATTTCTGAAAATATTCTCTTGGACAAAAAACACAGCTTCATACCTTCCAAAGGTGTACATAAATTTAGTATGATAGAAATGTCGATTTAAATTTAATTTTGCTTCCGTTGCTTTCACAGAGTTATTACATATACATATTACTTACACACACACACACAGATCG
>NC_068995.1:39709027-39711408 GCF_001194135.2 Octopus bimaculoides | reverse complement strand
CACACACACACACACACACACACACACACACACACTCTCTCTCTCTCTCTCTCTCTCTTTTTCTCAGACAGACACACAAGCACACACACATATATGCATATATTGGGTCATCCCATACATAATGCAGTTTTTTAAACTTTTTTTATTTTTCAAAATTAAGATAAACAGTGTTCTTTTTTAAACTAAAATATACTTTCTTTCATCTTCTACAATGCTCTTCCATCTATCTGGTAGACTTGCAAGGCCCCTCTTCCAAAATTCATTTGTCCGTAACGAAAAATACTCTCCACTACTGTTCTGACCTCTCCTATCCAAATGATTTTGAAGACTGTAGCGTTTCGTTAAATTCTTCCCTGAAAGTGTAACAAAAGTGATGCCTTTCACTAAACTGATAATGTTCCAGAGGAAGGATAATATTCTACAGATATAGTTTACATGACCGTAGTACGTTTGTGCTACCCTTACGTCCCAATGTGTAAGAAAATTTCTCAGTAAATGACCAAAGATGTAAAGTAATGAAATGAATATATCATAACTATCTACTACATTTCCCGCTCTAATCCGAGATCAAATAAAACCTTAGTCGACTTTAACTTATATCATGTATAAATTCTGTTGGGTGATTATGTAATTGGATGTGTCAGTCCTTTCCAACAAGAAGTATAAAAACTGTAATGGCACGTCTCTAAAGGGTCAGATTTTGCTAAGTAAGCCCTAGGTTCCCAATGGGTTGATTATTGAAAACCTGGTTCAAATCCTGGTTGTAGCAAGTTTATTCTATGTCGCTAATACTCTTCGAAAACTCCTGAATATCTCTCGATCCCGTTCAATTTTCTAGAAAGTGCGATAGATTTTAATTCGCTAAAGAGCATGATTTAAGTATTCTTTAAAAGGTGAGTACCATTAAAGTAGAGTCGTGCTCTTAACTAGACGTCTTCAGAATATAATTTCGACATCTAGAAGAAGTTTCTTTGCTTCAAATATGTTATTCTGTCCTTTGATTTGAAGCATACATGCCACAAAATCTCATCAATTTATCATCATGAAATTTATTATCATGAAACTTTCTAAAGCAGTAGAAATACTGCCCTGTGGAATTCGATACGGAGATTTGAATGTGTTGCATCCTAAGACACTTATATTTATATTCCACGAATCTCTTTATCTGAAAGAATGAGCTGCTAGAACATTCGCGAATAGTTCATAAAATAGACAAGCGTGATGAGCTTGCAGACATTTGTATTTTCATGCATTTAGCACTGCAGGCAAGTACTGTTCATAAATTCCGGGAATCGTGTCAATTGTTTGCTTACTTTGAATATTAAGGACGAGTATAGACGAGGAGTTCGCTGTATCTGTCATATTGTTCACAATGCATTGTTTGGCCAAGACTTCTGAGTTTTATTCACTTAGCCAGAAATACACACCACGCAGAAGGGTAGTCCAATAATAAAGGATGATGCAGTAATTTATAACCTGTAGCTGTTAAGTTAGCTAGTAGTAAGTGGTTCAGATACTGTCACAAAACTCTGTAGAGAAGACAGATATTACTAGCTACTGCAATAAAGGGACCAAGCACGTGCTACAGTTCAATTCTTCGCTGCTTCTGTTACACTTCACGATACCAAAACCTCTTCGAAACATATAATCGTATCAGCATCTATTTATCTCTTTTCAAAAAATCTTTAGCTTCATACTTGCTTAGGGGATTCAATAAAGAAATCCAACTTAATATTACCTATCTCAAAGTTTTTAGAAGACATACCTGCAACTACAGAATGTACGCATCAATGACTTGAAGGCATACTGTATTTCGTTATGCAAACATAGTATGTTGCAAAGTATATTAAAAGTTTTATAAGTCACTTGTTATGGTCAACTCTACCCATTTTCTATAGAAATTATAGCCAGGCCTGATTTTGTTACAACATCTGGTATCCGAAACGTTAGGTGTAGGCCTGATTGATTACATCTCATTCTTTGTTCGCATCTGACGTCTCGGTACGAAACGACATAACGAAATCAGACCTTAACATAGAATGTACGGGTAAAAAAGAGAGGTTTTAAGTATCAAACAGCGACATTTATGTCAAATATTTTCCTATAGAGAAATCTTGCCAAGTAACGTTAATTGTCCTTCTCCTTATAATAACAATGACACTTGCTGAAACTGGACATTAATAGCAAAGCTGAGTGAAAGGGAGAAGTCAATTTTCATCGATTCCAGCACTAGGGTGGTTGTTTATTTTGACAACCACGAAGGGATGAAATGCCATGTTGAATTCAGCGGTATTTGAACTCAGGACGGAAACAGCCGGAAGAAAAACTGCTTAGCATTTTTCCGACGTACTAACAATTCTATCCGCGCACCGCCTTATACA
>NC_068995.1:39707682-39708714 GCF_001194135.2 Octopus bimaculoides | reverse complement strand
TATATATATATATATATATATATATATATATATATATATATATGTTTGTGTGTGTGTGTGTGTGTGTGTATTGTTCTTAAAATGTAAACCCAGACCAAACATAGAAAGCTACTAAACGAATCTAATATAAACTACAGAAACAAATAGCCAATATTGATTTCTGCTGCAGGTTTTTGTTAATTCCACACTGAAGTAGAGATGTATTTCTCTTAAAAACAGACCGTCAGCAAAATATTCGTAATATCTGCTTTCTGGAGTAGCTTTGTTTGTTGTAATAACAAACAGAGGCAGAGAACTAAGTGGTCTGAAGCATGTAAAGTTGTTAGGTTCTCATAGCTACATGGTTTCAAATTGGTATACGCTTACCTATGCATATGATATACATACAAAAATATAAGAGATCAATACCGCATACCGCAATCAATTATAGATACATAAACACACACACAGAGTAATGCACATACAACTACTACACCAAGGACAACATTAATAGCTATAATAAAATAAAACAAAGTTAGAGCTTATAAAGAGATTAATGAATGGTTTTTAGATGCAATAACATGACAGGCGATGACAACGCGAGAAAAACAAGAAACATACTGACCGCTGAACATATATATATATTTAAATCCTTGCTATTATGTTAAACTGTCGTATGTCCAAAGTTGGCCAAATGTGTTTTTTTTTTAATATTTAATTTTGCTTGCAATAGCCGGTTCTTTTGGTCAAACTATCGTATCTGCAGCTGCTTCAGATGGAAATTCTCAAAGTGTAGTACAATAGATTAGCCTTTTTCAAAAGTTTAGTAAGCCCCACATACGACAGTTCTTCAAAAATATTTCTGACTGAAAATATCATTCATGCATGGAATTACGATTTTATGCACCCAACAAGGTATTATTGTTAAGCTGAGACTATTGTGAATGTAAAAAGAAATGGAATGCTGAAGCTATTTTTCCGTTTTCTGAAAAAGCAACGTTTTGGACTTAACGATACTTTTGCATAAAAACAACGATATATATATATATGTAT
>NC_068995.1:39703752-39707164 GCF_001194135.2 Octopus bimaculoides | reverse complement strand
ATATATATATATATATATATATTGATAATTGAGATAGATAGATAGATAGATAGATAGATAGATAGATAGGCAGACAAATATAGATTTATTCAAAGACAAATAGGATATGAAACTTATAGGCAAATATAAAACATATGAGTATATATATACAAAATTATTAGAGAAAAGTGGTTGATTTTCCTAAGTAGAACAGGACTGAAAGATGCAAGTGGTTCAAGGTAGGATCCTATGGAACTGGTAACTTTAGTTAGTCACTGATCACTCGATCAAAAGAGCTAGCGTACACACACACACACACACACTGAAATACGGTGTGGGCGTGCGTGTGTGAGTGTGTGCGCGTGCGTAGTGTGTGTGTCTGTATTGAGTGTGTGACATATTTATAACATATATATATATATATATATATATATATATATATATATATATGTGTGTGTGTGTGTGTGT
The DNA here is from genome assembly GCF_001194135.2 of Octopus bimaculoides. Classification (NCBI taxonomy): domain Eukaryota; kingdom Metazoa; phylum Mollusca; class Cephalopoda; order Octopoda; family Octopodidae; genus Octopus; species Octopus bimaculoides. The sequence goes on along the minus strand of NC_068995.1, from coordinate 39,706,717 downwards.
GTGTGTGTGTGTGTGCTTTTACTTGTTTCAGTCATTTGACTGCGGCTCTGCTGGAGCACCGCCTTGAGGGTTTTAGTCGAACAGATCAAACTTAAGACACTCTAAAGTCACGTGTTCGATTCCTGGTGGTGCGTTGTGTCCTTAAGTAACACACTTTATTTCACGTTGGTCCATTTCACTTAGCTCACAACAGCAGCACATATATGTACGCACATAACGGCGGAATGGTTAAGATATTCGCTTCACCACCTCGCAGTTAGAGTTCAATCCGAGTGCGTGGCATATAATAATCTACAGCCTCAGTTATCTGCACAACCTCTGAGTGAAATTACGCAGACGGAAACTGTGTAAACCGCTGTAGACGGTCATGTGCTCAGACTTTCTTTATGCCTAGTATATAAACAATACCTGGAGGCGCAATGGCCCAGTGTCTGTGTAGGGCAGCGGACTCGCGGTTTCGATCCCCAGACCGGGCGTTGTGAGTGTTTACTGAGCGAAAACAAGACTCCTGTTTCTGTTGTACCTGTATTTCAAATGACCAGCCTTATGACACTCTATGTCACGCTGAATCTCCGCGAGAACTACGTTAAGGGTACACGTGTCTGTGGAGTGCTCAGCCACTTGCACGTTAATTTCACGAGCAGGCTGTTCCATTGATCGGATCAACTGGAACCCTCGACGTCGTAACCGACGGAGTGCCAGCAACAAACATATATTAAAACATTCATATCTACAAACGGCTTGCAAACATTTCTTCTTGGCACAGCCACCTACCTGATTAAACACAGAGCTATATAATCTCGTGCTGACACACATCTAGAACCTTCTCCACTAAAATGGTGATACTGTCACGCATACAGATATAGATAGAAATACACTTGTGCACACATTTGTACATTTGTACACTTGTACACATGTACACTTGTACACACATTTGTACATACGCAAACATTGAAGTTATTGGGAACTGCTCTTTACAAAATTGTCTTGCTAATATATTAAGCTGGTAATAAAACACTTAGCTGCCCAGTGGATGTTTATATAAAGCTGAAGATCAGTGAAAAAGAGAACACCTTTGCTGAAATATGGAGAAATCTCTAGTTACTCTATCCAGATTAGAAGTTCAGGTTTATACCTGTAATTATTGGGTCCTTGGGACATGTAACACACTGCCTAAATACCAATCTTGAGAAATTAAGCTTTTCAAAACCAAAAACGAGAAAGTTAATCCGAAGACTACAGATTTCCAATCCATCAATGGAACTGTAAAAATCTGTAAAACTCTCCAGAAGTTTATGTTTTAAGTATATTTGAGCATGTCTAGATATGCAACTCTATGCATGAGAATACATACATAAAACATACAAATCTGCACATACATACATACATACATACTTGCATACATACATACATACATACATACATACATACATACATACACACACACATACATACATACATACATACATGATGGCTGCCCCCTCGTTATCGAGTATGGCCATTGCACGAAGCTTAACTTAACGGTGCTGTGATCGAATGTGACTTTTTAGCCCAGCCAAAGATCTACAATGTCTTGCACAGAGTTGGCATCCAATACCTTTACTGGCAATAGATGGCTGTTGTTGTAATTGGGATCCATGTACCTTTGCGTGTCGTTTAAGTCCTCCTGCTGAATCACACTCCCTTCTACGTGCCCGACAGACATGATTAGTATGGTGTGTAGCATCATCACCAGCGGCCTGGTAGGCAACCCTCGGTCTAGTATTTAGATTGGTATTTAGGCAGTGCGTAGTCAATCATACATACATACATACATACATACATACATACATACATACATACACGCACACATACACACACACATACATACGTACATACATTCATACGTACATACATACATACATACATACAAAAATAGCCTGTTGTTGATGTTGAAATTCCAATGAAGGAACATTTGGATCTAGGTTAGAAACCGGTTCTTCCTCTATTGGCAAGAAATCTTGAAATGAACTGAATAATGACATGCATACATACATGGATGCATATGCACACACACACACACACACACACACACACACACACACACACACACACACACACACACACACACACACACACACACACAAACGTTGATACATACAGAAATACATACACACATCACCATGTAAACATTTACGTGTGTATATCCATGTATGTTTGACTTTACGTATATATATGTTTCTCTATTGAATATATGTAGGATTATAGTTATTTTCCATTGCACTGCTATATATGTGTGTGTGTATGTATGTATGTGTGTGAGAGAGTGAGAGAGTGAAAGAGAGTGTATGTGTGTAGCGAAGAGGTGTACTCGGTTTCTATGGCAACATCACATTGTTTGTTAACTAATGGATACATATTGACTTCATATTTGTTTTTTCACTCTCTTTCTCTCTCTCTCTCTTATTGATTATTAACTGATCTTACCTGTCGGTCAGTAAGGTTGGAGTCACTTGACGGGAAACCCATTGCTAACTTGGCTGATCGAGAGTAAAGAAAAAGAGAGACGACGGAATAACAAGGAGAGAGAAAGAAAGAAAGTAAGATGGAAGAAGAGAGGGAGGGAGATACTTCACGACGACCATACACCCTCACCCTAAACAAACTTATCTTCTGCCATGCGGAGATACCATTATGGACATTTCTTCCTTATCATCTTCGGGATGTATGCAATAAGTACCATCCACTCATGGACTCACCAAACTCGTCGTCGTCATCATCATCATCGTCGTCTCCCTCCTCCTCGTCCTCTGCTCATCCTCTCCTTCCTCCTCTGTTCGTTCCCCGTCTTCCGCCTCTTATTCGCGGTCGTCACCATCATCATAGTTATCCACCTGCCCGTAGCTTTCCTCCTCCTTTTCCTCCACCTTCAGCTCCTCCACCTCCCCGTCCTCCTCCACCTCCTCCTCCTCCTCCTCCTCCTCCT
>NC_068995.1:39699552-39702052 GCF_001194135.2 Octopus bimaculoides | reverse complement strand
CTTCTATGCGTCTGCCCATATGTTTCCTCTATGGGTATTCTATGCGCATCAATACTTGAGAATGGCTACATAGCCGTTACGTAAGGAAAACAAACAAAATCCAATTACTATGCCTTTAGCCAATATGGCTATTCGTTCGTCACAAATAGACAGATCCATACACACATCCAGATATTCACACACGCATACACACACATGCACACGCCAGCACACACACACACACGCGCACACACACACACAAACACACACATACATACACAAACACACACACACACACACACAAAGAAACAGACACACACGGAGAACAAGATGAATGAATAAAACAAAATGATGGATATAAGTATATATACCAATATATATATATACACACACATATGTGTGTGCGTAGCGTGTGCGTAGTGTGTGCGTGTTGTGTGTGCGTGTTGTGTGTGCGTGTGTGTTTTGTGTGTTCGTATGTATGTGTATATACATGGACACATACATATATACATGTATATGTGTGTATATATATGAATATATATGAATATATAGACTGACCGTATAACAATATATATGCAATATAATATTAAAAGTTTATGTAATCTAATACACACAAGCTTACTTGTAAATATATATATATTTATATCCATACCTAGCGAGGCAAACATCACGCTCGTCTACACACACACACACACACACACACACACACACACACACACACACACACAAAGTAATACTAATATACACTGATGTTACTGTCGTTATTAAGAAGAGTCTCTATGAACTTGACATTGATCATCTGATATGGACATTGATACTAGCCACTACTTAATAGTGACTAACCTGTTAGATCACTTCGGATAGAACCAGTAGTGTTATTGATTGTATATTGTATCCAGTGCATTCATACTTTATATATTTACCCACGTAATGTAGAGTCAATACACACACACACACACACACATATATACATACATACACACATTTATATACAAACATGTGTGTGTGTGTGTATGTGTGTGTGTGTGTGTGCGTCCAGGCGTGTGTAAAAGCGAATAGTGTTATATGTTAGAGTTTTATTATGAAACAATAATTCTTTTTTTCTATAGGCAAAAGTGTTGAGGGGAGGGGAAGTCGATTACAACGATCTTACTGCTCGATTGCTGCTTATTTTATCGAGTCCAAATGGATGAAAGACAAAGTCGGCCTCAGCAATATTGTAAACTCAAAAAAAATGCCGCTTAATTTTTTTGTCTGGCGCGCTATATATACTACCAGCTCACTCCATTCATCATAACATAATAGAACACAATTAAGATTCGCTTTTAATTATAGAAATCAAAGTATAAAAAGCTATAAATAATAGCGCATACATTTTGAATTAAATTTGGATAGAAGAAATATGGAAGACTACCCATGACACACGAAACTATATAACCTGTAAACATTACAGATGTTCTACCAGAGGACCAAAGCATTCCATTCGAATTCCATCTCAATTTTAGTGTTGTTCCTATGAACTATAATCTTTTAGGTTATATGAATATAGGAACTTTGAGAGTATGTGAGCTAATTCACCTTTAACTGGTGATTTTGAATGTATTTGAATATTTGACCTTATCTTTCCCAAATTCTGAACTAATATCTCGCAGAGTTCGGTTAAACGAATGAAAGCACTAATGAAGAATTATACAAAATTCTGACTGCTTCCTATATATATATATATATATATATATATATATATATATATATATATATATATATATATATAGGAGAATGTACGAAAAAAAAACAACAACAGACGAGGACAGGTGGTGTAAACAACAAAAGGATGTATTAGTTTGACGCTCGGGAATACAGAAAGTCTTTAACGTTTCGAGCTACGCTCTTCAACAGAAAGAATACGGAGAAAACAAGGAGAAAAAAAAATTGAATGGTGTTTGGTCAACGATCTATCATGGCTTCTGCGGACTATATATATATATATATATATATATATATATATATATATGCATGTGCGTGTGTGTGTTTGTGTGTGCGTGTGTGAGTGTGTGTCTGTATGTGCGCGCGCGCAGTGAAGGCGTGTGACGAAGCGGTTTGGGTTTTGCGGTCGTGGTTTCGATTCCCAAATTAGTAATAAGTTGCGATCTAGAGCAAAACACTTCATTTCCCATAGGCCCAATCCACTGAACTGTAAATGGACAATTCTGTGATGGACTGGCATTCCATTGAAGGATAATCCTGAGCTGTCTATCGAACCAGTGGGGTTTGATGGATACAGTGATATGTATATATATATATATATATATATATATACATGTACACGCATACACAATGTGCATGTGCTGGCTTTAAAGACAAATGAGCTTGCAATGTTCATTTATATAGCAGCAGTAAGGCAGCGAGCTGGCAGAATCGTTAGCACGCCGGGCGAAATGCATATCAGTATTTCGTCTGTCTTTACGTTCTGAGTTCAAATTCTGCCGAGGTCGACTTTGCCATTCATCTTTTCGGGGTCGAT
>NC_068995.1:39698156-39698718 GCF_001194135.2 Octopus bimaculoides | reverse complement strand
TATATATATATATATATATATATATATGTCAGTGTGTGTGTGTATGCATATATATATATATGAACATATGCTCTCAGTATATATACATATATTCTGTATATGCATTTATAGATTTATGATCGTACTATTGCAATTTTGAGATATTAATTATTCTCATTTATTTCTATTACAGGTAAGTAATACAATCTTCCCAAAAGAATTGCAAACGTCGCAAGGTAACAAAAATGCAAAAAAAAAAAAAATGCATTCCAATTTTCTCCTTTCCTTTTAATATCAATTAATTAGCAAATTAATTCCACTATTCAGTTTGAATGTTTAAATGTCTCGAATGTCTGCAATAATTCGATTATTTATTTTTCTTTTTTCACACCTGAAGGAATCATTCATAATTGTATATTTTCGGGTTTCATAATTTTCTGCTTCCATTCCATGTATGTGTGTGGATACGTGTCTTTTGTATACACATACATGCATAAATGCATTCGTGCAGTATATACATACATATATATGTATCTACATGTATGTGTATATGTATGTATGTATGTATGTATGTATGTATGTA
>NC_068995.1:39697600-39698146 GCF_001194135.2 Octopus bimaculoides | reverse complement strand
AGAGAGAGAGAGAGAGAGAGAGAGAGAGAGAGAGAGAGAGAAAAAACAGAAACGTAAAAAGATAAAAGAAAAATCCTTTCAGGGATATGAAAATATGAAAAGAGCATTGCGTTGGGTGTGAATAGAAGCATGCCTGATATTTCGCCACGGTCATCACATTTCCTCAATTTTAAATAGTAGACAATAATCCAGGTTACTTTCGCATTTCATCATCTCAGGGTTAATAAGATAAGTACTGGTTGAGAACTGAGGTCAATGTAATCGTCTTACTCCGCCTCCGAACTTACTGGCCTTGTGCTGAAATTTTAAACCATTATTATTCTCTGCTCATGATATTTCTGCATTTTATTGAAAGTCTTCCTTTTCTGATTTCCGTTTCTGCCTTCTGTTTCTGTCTTCCATTTCATTAGGCCTTTTTATAGGACTGTCCCTTTAAATATTGCAAAAGTTTCCTTACATGTATGATAAAGCACATACATACAGACACATCTAAATGAGCACACACACACACTCACATATTTGCATATGTATTTATTTTATATATAT
>NC_068995.1:39691572-39696838 GCF_001194135.2 Octopus bimaculoides | reverse complement strand
ATATATATAAAAAATGATTATATGCGATTATCTATGTGTATCTTGTACATATTATATGTGTATATAGATATGTATACACACGCACATTATATAAATGAATACTTGAAGACATTTCATCCTACGCGTATACGACTCAAATTTATTGTTTCTTTCTTCTTCTCTCACTTTATCTATCTATCTATCTATCTATCTATCTATCTATCTATCTATCTATCTATCTATCTATTTATCTAGCTGTCGATTTATCTGTTTGCGCTTGTTTGCGTGTATGTGCGTATGTCTGTCTATCTGTCACTTCATCTCATACGTAGACAAAAACTATAACGGTGTAACAACCAGATTTTTTAAAAATTGACATTAGCAACGCCTGTTTACTTTTCGACATAAGAAACAAAAATGCGAAGTCACGGCTTGTAATTCTAGAGACAAACAAAAGTAAAATATCATTGTACACACGTCAACCATTAAAAGTGCCGACCCTTACACCATGAGTCCAAGAAGTGGCTTGCAGTGCAATTTAATACCTAAATAAATTGTACTATGAAATAACTGGTCTCACACTACCGATATGAATATTGTTACTTCCAAATATAGACAGGCTCAGTAGTCAAATCTGCACACGTGGATCACAAATTAAATAAAGTGAGTCTTGCAAAGAATAATGAAAAGGCAGTAATCTTCCAAAAAGCATCTAATTTAACCAGTTGCCTGCCTTATCTAATCCATCTTGCATATTCATAAAATTTCTCCTTACGCACGTGTAGGAAGCAAGGTTATAGACAAATGATCTGACCTGATAGACGGATTTACCTATATACATACATACATGCATGCATATATAAACACACTCAAATTTATCCATATAGTGAAGGTTTATGGTTAGGGTACTCTACTCACGACCGCGAGATATAAATCGGGAACACTGCGACGGACTGAGTTTTGGTCAATGACGGTGTCACTAGGACGGAGTCGAAAACCACGTAGTTGCAAAGCGAATTTCTTACCAATTAAGCTACGACTGCGCCTATGCAATTTTGAATTAAAAATGCAGTGTATGTCTGCTTCTTGGTCAAGTGAAGAATGTGGGATTCGAGCTCAGAACGAAAAGAAAACTAAATGTTGTATATCATTTAATCGATTTTTGCTGCTGTGTTTTATTTCCTTCTGTTGCCGATGAAAAATTCATGAAACTGTTGCATGTTTTGTTTAGTCGAAGTGCTGAGCAGTCGGCCAATTTATCAATGAATTATTTACAGTGTGGTTCTGTTGTCAATACAACCATCCTGACTCTAAAAGAGACTTGAAATACAATTAGTAACCTTGACATAGTGACACTTCGCTATTCTATTTTATGCTGTGCTACTACTGCATGCTACTGCTACTGCCGCTGCTCTTGTGGCTGTAATTTTTAAACCCCAGGTCTGTCCTGATTAATCATCAAAACGCTATAATCAAAAGCTGTCGAGCTGTGACCATCCTGTCGTTTTGTATAAAATATAATGTCATTTTCACGACTACCTTACGCAATATACCTTCCATATTTAAGGTGTAAGATATGAGGGGCATTTGATTGTTATTTCTTGCACATCAAATAGACTACAATCGAGATAATAAGAAACCTTCTACTCAGTCGTTTAGCATGTGAGGAAAGTAGTAATCAAATAAATTTCGAATTACAAATACGCTGAAGGCAGCAATTTGGCAGAGTCATTAGTGCGCCGGGCAAAATGCTTAGCGGCGTTTCGTCCGTCTTTACGTTCTGATTTCTAATTCCACCGCGCTCAAATTTGCCTTTCATCCCTTCAAGGTCGATAAAATAAGTACTAATGAATTACTGGGGGTCGATGTAATCCACTTAATCCCTTCCTCGAACTTGCTAACCGTGTGCAAACATTTGAAACGAAATTACAAGTACATTGGATACTGTAGCCCTGATTACACTTTTGCTTCAAGGCAGATGAGCAGGTCACGACTGAAACGCAGTTGACCAAGAACTAGGACTGATCTGTGGCATCAACAGCAGATGCTGTAATTGCCAATGTATTAAATGCACATTTTATTTTGGAAAAAAAAAGAAATTATATTATGGACAAATCAAATTTAATATTGTTATACTTGGGGATGGTCATATCTTGCCAATTGGACATCACTTCAGCTTCATTATTGTTATGTTAGTTGCTTTGTCAAAACTCTTTCGTCACACATCCTGTGACCTCTTTATCGGTGACGCTCTATCCTACGTGTCTCCTCTTTCTCATGAAATAAGCAGAATTAGGTGAGACACCTGGGATAGAACAGTCACTGAGGAGCTCACAGAATATGTGACGAAAGAACGACAAAGAAACTAAAATAATAATAATAATAATAATAATAATAATAATAATAATAATAATAATAACAACAACAACAATCCTTTCTAATCTAGGCACAAGGCCTGAAATATTTGGCTAATCGATATGATCGACTCCAGAGCATAGCTGGTACTTAGTTTACTGACCCTGAAAGGAAGAAAGGCAGAGTTGACCTCTGCAGAATTTTTACTCAGAACGGAACGGCAGGCGAAATACTACTAAACATTTCGTCCAGCTTGCCGCAAGTCAGTTCCCTCGTTGATACGATGTATACTTTCAGTGCTGATATCAGAATGGAGTTCAGATTGAGGATATATATATACCTACTGTGGGCCTATGACTGAATTCAGTTTGGAGTCATAGGCCAACAGTTCGGAAGCTCCAGAGTTTTGAAGGGGATGGACCACCTCTTAGACACTATTCTTCCTTGGTCTATTCTTATCCGGAATAGTTACTCCTATCCGGGTCCCAGCTATGCGTTAATCAGCATGTAATGGAAGAAACTTCAAACACAAATCCTCACTTCCTTGTGGTTACACTGGGAAAGGAAAAAGTTGGGGGAGTCAACTTTGACGGCGAATCAGGGAGTAGAGTAACCCCAGATAGTTTGGTGCCTACTCTGACACCCTTCTGGCAACCTCAGAGCAAATGGAACTCTCCAGCTCTGTCAGATGACTAACTCATCTAGAAGGCTACTCCAATGTAAAACCTACAACTTGCTTTAATCGCAGCCGTCATAGACTGGTGAGTCACTATACTCAGAGCTCCAAGTCTAAAGAGTGGGATTAGATTGTGCAGACTGACTCACACTTTAAAACTACTAAGCGTTGGCAACAAGAAAAGCCTCATAGCATCACGGAAAAGTTTATATAGCCACGTGATGACGTGCCGCTTTTTATCTTGATTTTTCGGTGACGAAGAAAATACCATTATGTATGCACGTATGTATGAATATATGTATGTATGCATGATTTTTCTTTGAGTTATATTAGATCTATCTATCTATCTATCTATCTATCTATCTATCTATCTATCTATCTAACAAAGCGATGCGACTTTTTGAAATAAGAGAGTTCCCGGTGTTTGTAAATATGTGATTGAGTTGGGATATTGGTCGAACTGTCAATGCATACATCCAAGTGTGCGCATCTGTTCACATAAGTATCTCAGATTGAGAATTTTCGGAATGTCATACAAATCTTCTCTGTGCCACTTGTAGATTAGATTTGGATACCTATGTCATTCTTCAGCATTATCTCAAGATTTCTTGCCAATAGAGAAAGAGCCGGTTTCTAACCTAGATCCAAGCCCCCTTCATTGGAATTTCAACATCAACAACAGGGTATTTTTGTATGTATTTATGTATGTATGTTTGTATGTATGTATGTATGTATGTATGTATGCAAGCATGTATGTAAGTTTGTATGTATGGACCGATGGATGGATGGATGGATTGATGGATGGTTGGATGGATGGATGGATGGATGGATGCCTGTATATATTTAAGAATGTACGTGTTTTTGTAAATTGCCCATTTAAATTATTAGATGATTAAATGAACGCATGTTCTCGCACTAATGCAGGTATATATCTGTGGCAATTAGAATATACGACTAAATAATACATATTCTCACACACAAGGAGTTGTTGATTTATAGTATTTGGAGGCTTTCTATGTCAATACGCAGATGAATGAATGACTGTATGTTCACACGTTGAGAAGATACGAGAGTCATGACAGCAAATGTTTCTGGTTGTACGCACAATGGTTTCATTTTGTCGCATTTCAGACTTTGTCCAGGTGGTCTATGATCAAAGATGATCCAGCCACTCAGTCAAATATTTTTTACTTTTAGATATAGCGTATCAACCTAGGATCTCTCTCGTGGTTGATGATGTATATGTAAATTTCCTCCTTACAACCTAGATGTGGGTAAGGTAAATTTATGGAAAACAAGAAGATGCAAATAAAGCGAGTTCTTATTTCTACGACATCGCTGATATCTTAGAACATAAAAAAATCGGTAAGAATACTGCAAGGTAATTTGTTGTTGGCACTCCGTCGCTTACGACGTCGAGGGTTCCAGTTGATCCGATCAACGGAACAGAATGCTATGCTCGTAAAATTAACGTGCAAGTGGCTGAGCACTCCACAGACACGTGCACCTTTAATGTAGTTCTCGGGGATATTCAACGTGACACAGTGTGACAAGGCGGACCCTTTGAATTACAGGCACAACAGAAACAGGAAGTAAGTGTGAGAGAAAGTTGTGGTGAAAGAGTACAGCAGGGTTCGCCACCATCCCCTGCCGGAGCCTCGTGGGGCTTTAGGTGTTTTCGTTCAATAAACACTCACAACGCCCGGTCTGGGAATCGAAACTGCGATCCTATGACCGCGAGTCCCCTGCCCTAACCACTGGGCCATTGCGCCTCCACTTGCAATGTAATTGACCTCAGGAAAATGAAATACAAAAATGATAGGGGTGGGATTTGAACTCAGACGGTATAAAACTGGAAAACACTGTATAACCGAATGGTACAAAGCTTATCCAATGTAATCTCTTTTCATGACAGTATATCAAGACTTGAGTTATAGTTACCTGTTATTTTCAGCACTTCGTACATGGTCCCTCAATTACTCTTGCATAAATATCAGATTAAACATGCGCATTTTTCGATATCTATACTTGCATGAATATTTCTATGCACAGATTCAATGTCTGTGTGCACTTTGTGTTTGATGTTCAATTTTGATAGTCTGATTCACAGTTAGCTTTTGTGCGAATAGATTCATAGAAAGTAGAACATCATCGGCGTTGTTTTTCGGTGCTTACGTATTTATGTGAGTATGACAGTGTATGATTAAGTATGAGGGACTTTGTTTCGCTTAGAACTTCTACAACTATATATATATA
>NC_068995.1:39684531-39685249 GCF_001194135.2 Octopus bimaculoides | reverse complement strand
ATATATATATATATATATATATATATATATATATACATATATATATATATGTTTGTGTATATATACATATATACGTTTATATATACATATACTAAATTTGCTCATATATATAAAAATATATATATATAGGTATGCATGCACACACACACATATGTATATGTGTACGTATGTCTTTGCAAAAATAAACAGAATATAAACCGTAAAGAAAAAAAGTACAAAATAGAAGTCATGTCTTTCCTCAAAGAAATTCTATGAACAACATTCGACATTTGATCTCCTGGCATCAGCCGGATAAATCGTATTGATGCAACATCGGAAGGTCGTTTTTCTCTTTTACACTATATATGTGTAAACATATACCACCCAGACAAGAATAAAACACAAGCACACAAACGCATACAGATACACACCCACTTATAGACACACACACACACCCACACACACTTACACGTACACAAACATACACATACAGACACACACACATTTACTATTTATTCATATACTCTTATAAACACCGAGAAAGATATTCCTGTGAACTATATTGTGTTTGGGACCACGCAGTATGTTGGATATATATTACAAACATTGCTGATTTGAAAAATTAAAAGACATTCCAGATCACATACATACATACATACATACATACAATACGTACATACATGCATAGCTATACACATACATTTATATATATATATATATATATATACATATATATATA
>NC_068995.1:39678955-39683729 GCF_001194135.2 Octopus bimaculoides | reverse complement strand
TATATATATATATATATATATATATATATATATATATATATATATATGCATGTGTTTTTGTGCGTATGCGTGCGTTTTTGTGCGTATGCGTGTGTTTGCATGTGATTGTGTATATACATGTAAGTGCATGCAATTATAGTGACAGAGAGAGAAAGAGAGAGAGAGGGAGAGAGGGAGAGAGAGAGAGAGAGAGAGCGAGAGAGAGAGAGAGAGAGACAGAAAGCAAGAGAGAACAGATAAAAAGAAGAAATACACAAAAAATTCCAAAATTTATTATTGCATTTTCCCAAATACAATATTACATTATGGTTTCACTTAAATGGGCGATAATCGCTCTAATGTCCACGTGTAATGATTATCCAGTATAAGAACGGAAAGCAGTATGTAATTATGGATTTTGGAATAAGTTAATCACAATTTAAAGAGAAGCATGCATTTTTTCACTATATATGTTTATAAATATATCACGGCATGGCTGATATATTTTCAGAATTTTTAAACGCGCGCGCATGCACATACACATATCCATGTATATGCAAAAGACACAGACAAGTGTATTCTCAAGAAGGAAAAGAGAGAGATGATCACGAAAATACATGTCAGTAGAAGCTTCGCTGCTGTGATCTGCAAGTTTGTCGTCAACATGTCTAGCATTGTTTTTCTACTCTAGGCACAAGGCCCGAAATTTTTGGGAGAGGGGACCAGCCGATTAGATCGACCCCACTAAGCAACTAGTACTTAATTTATCGACTCCGAAAGGATGAAAGGCAAAGTCGACCTTGGCAGAATTTGAACTCAGATCGTAAAAACAGACGAATTACCTCTAAGCATTTCGCCCGACGTGCTAACGTTTCTTATTTCTTTATTGCCCACAAGGGGCTAAACATAGAGGAGACAAACAAGGACAGACAAAAGGATTAAGTCGATTATATCGACCCCAGTGCGTAACTGGTACTTAATGCATCGACCCCGAAAGGATGAATGGCAAAGTCGACCTCTGCGGAATTCGAACTCAGAACGTAAAGACAGACGAAATACCGCTAAGCATTTCGCCCGGCTCGCCGCCCTTCTCTGAGTTTATATTGCTCTCTGTCTGTTTCTCGCTCTATAGGTTATCTAATTGATTAATTCTTTTATTCGCATGCATAAATCCACCCACCCACCCATCCATCCATCCACCCACCCATCCATCCATCCAACCATTCATTTATCATGGTGTTTTTTTTATGGAACCAAAACTTTCGTTATAAAGGAGGATAGATGTATAATATTCAATACCAACTCCACTCCACTAATGAGTAGATGAAAATAATGCTAAAGTGATATTACATGTAGAGTATGACGTTTTTGTTTTCAGCGGGTTAACTGACAGATCATCGTTAGGATCGCATATCACGTACTTGACACCCTGTCATATTGTCTTTTGCGTCAATAACTCCGATGCAAACCGATGATAATCTCCGTGCCAAAACTGACAGGCAGTGGAATACTAATAAGGTGTAGCTCTACAAATATGGTGTAGATTTGCTAGGTGAGATCCTATGTTAATGAGGCCTACCATTTGAAGAAAATACTAGATTCTTGTCATGTACTATTTATGTTTAAACTGAGTTGTGATAGTGGTTTACTGATGTAAATATGATGGCGTCGTTTTGCTGCGAAGAAGACAAGATTGGCATGACTCCATTGGATGAGTTCTGGAGGTCGCTGTGCGTGGATTCAATGCAACTTGACATATAGGGTTTGAGCTACATGCAGATACACTTGGGTTTGAACGGTTAGTGAGAGTACTAAATTAGTTTCCATGTGTTGGCCTATCCAATTTATTCGTACTCATTGACAGACGCAACATATTGTATTTGAAGGGGGTCTGTTTATGAAAACAAAGAAGTAAATACAAAATTGAATTGTAGGAACTGCCAAAAATGAAGGCTGGTGTTTAAAAAAATATCGCATAATTTCACTCACAGACTAATTCATCGCGTCATTTCAATTCAGAACAGAAGCGGAACGAAATAGATTAGTGCAGTATATAGTGATAGATTCTTTGGTTAGACACTTGACAGATATAAGTAATAATAAAACATACAACTGATGAATATATGTAAACGCCATAGGTATAACGTTATTTAAGATTATAACTTTTTTATTATGTATTTTAATAATCTTTATATTTACTGCATGCTTTCATTAGTTCGATCTCCGAAATTCATCTAATATTTTATCTCCGTATATTTGCATGGTCCCTGAGTAGTTACGAACTGAGAATCTGCATTTCTAAACTTATCTAATAACTAAATGTCTAGTACAACTCTGAATATACCGCAGACACGTATACCGTTAACATAAAAATTCGACAGAATCTGTGTTACAGCGTATAGCAAAGCTGGTCTTTTGAATTAGGCTATAGTGTATCTGGCGGATTTCCATAAATTTTCCCTTTACGTAAATTCTCTCACAAGTCAACTGGAGGCTACTGTAAAAGGCATTGTTCAAAGGCAACGCTTTATGGAACCGAAACCGGAATATTGTGATTGCACAACCTTTAAAGGCTTTAGTCGAACGAACTGACCTCAGTGATTATCATTTTTTTAAAGTCTGTTAATTACTGTATTGATTTATCTTGCCGAACCGCTAAGTTGGGGGTGGGGGTGTAAACAAACCGACACCAGTCGTGAATCGATTGGAGGGGACAGGACAAATAGAAACAAAAATAAACACACGCACATATACGCATACATAATACATGCATACATGAGCATACACATGTATCTATCTATCTATCTATCTATCTGTATACAGACACATACACACGGCGAATTTCCACATAATTTCCGTCTACCAAATTCACTCACAAATCTTTGGCCAGCCAGGAGCTGAAGCAGAAGACACTTGGTCAAGGTGCTGCGGAGTGGAACTGAACTCGAAACCACACGGTTGAAAAGTGAACCTGTAAGCCGTTCAGCTGTCTTAACTCTATGAAAAATTATTAATTGGTCTGATAGCATTCTAATGCGTAGTTCATATGGCTTATAATCATTTAGAAGCTAGTGTTGGCTGAGATATATTTGCAGACACATCATCACAAGTGGGTCAGCTTGAAAGGTTTCAAATATTCTGTTTTTGTCACGAAATATTGATTTCTTCCGTTAGCACAGCACTACAGGGAATCATAAAAGGTGAATCAGATTGTTTGCTGATTCATGCTGCTTATATTTTTTTTCTCTTTTCCCAACATTGGTAGCGGTTATACATTTATAGAGAGAAGTACTATAGGAAATTGAATCAAGCACAAAATATTGCTGTTACTGGTTCTATACTCTGACAGTGAGGTGGTGAAACGAAAATTTGAGCCCAGTCAGATTTGAACCTAGAGCATAAAGGTTTGTAATTTTTAGTGTCAGACGTGCACTATGGTCGACTGGGTACAATATTTCCCTCTTCAGTGAACAGCGACTTTGTACTATGGAGAACAAATTTTATTCGTTAAAATAAAAGTCAAGCACTAATTGTTAGCTTCTGTGGCTTGTAAACTCAGATGTTTACCATCTATGGTTAGTGAGTAGTCAATAATGGAAGGCTGTCGGCCGGAAGGAAAATTCAATTCTGTCACACACATAATTAATAGCAACATCACGGGAATTATTGAAATTTTACAAAGGTTGGTGAAAATGGAAACAGGACAAATTGTCATTCAATAAACAGATGAACATTTGGTATCCAGTGTTGTATCTCTTCCTGACGTTTCTTTAACATCCTTATGTCAGTCAGTCTATCTATCTATCTATCTATCTATCTATCTATCTATCTATCTATCTATCTATCTATCTATCTATCTATCTATCTATCCATCTATCTATCTATCTGTCTATCTGTCTGTCTGTCTGTCTGTCTGTCTATGTATGTATGTATGTATCTGTCTGTCTGTCTGTCTATATATCTGCCTGTCTATCTATCTATCTATCTATCAATCAATCAATCAATCAATCTATCTATCTATCTATCTATCTATCTATCTATCTATCTATCTATCTATCTATCTATCTAGCTAGCTAGCTAGCTATATATCTATCTATCCATCTATCTATCTATCTATCTATCTATCTATCTATCTATCTATCTATCTATCTATCCATCTATCAATCTATCTATCTATCCCTGTATCTTTCTATTGGCCTAACAATTTCGCAGTCTTACTACGCCCCTTTCTCATTAAGTCTTGGCCGCCATTTCTGAATAAATATTGGAGTGTGAATTAAAAATGCATGACAGCAAAGTTTAACGCAGTCTGAACATACGCGGTAACTATAGATGCAAAGAAAAAGAAGAAAAAAAAAATTAATATTGCGAAAGATGTAAATCTATTTCCTTTGCAAATAATTAGTAATTTGGGTAAATAATAAATAAACACATGAATATGCGTTATGTATGCAAGCATATTTGCGCAATTATGGTAGATATAGGCTAAAGCTGCATTTCATCAGCCTGTTACTATATATATATATATATATGTGTATATATATATATCTGTTTCGTGTTTTCTTCCTGCTCTGATTATAAATATTGCAATATGATAATATGCAGAGAATAGAAGAAGCGAAAGGGTGTAAAACTACTCAGGTACATGTAGTAAAGTTTATTTAATCTTTCGAAGCTGATGATTCATTCGATCACAGCTCCAAAACACGAGATTTTGTGTGCCCGTTCAGGTAAGAATGAAATGTGTGTGTGTGTGTGTGTGTGTGTGTGTGTGTGTGTGTGTGTGTGTGTGTGT
>NC_068995.1:39674662-39678758 GCF_001194135.2 Octopus bimaculoides | reverse complement strand
TATATATATATATATATATATATATATGCATATATATACCTATACATACATATGCATACATATGCATACATATACATATGTAAACACTCACACACATACAGACCCATATATATACATAGCAAATGAGAAGGTGGTATTCACGAGATACTTTATTGATCACAACGATCGTTTCGACCCAGCTTCTCTTGCAGATGAAATGCTTGATAAGTCGTTGTAATGCATAGTTCCATGCAGATGTGTCTCGTCAGGTGACTTTTCAAAATGTCCCTCGCTCAATAAACTCGGTATCGCTTGCTTCGATTATAAGATGGATATGTACATATATGTATATCATCACCACCACGTTATCTACGTTATCATCATCATGTTGTTGTTATCATCATGGTTTTAATAGATTCATGCATCTCCGTATTCAAGTGATGCGCAAAATGTTATCCTTCTTCTGTGTGGAGTTTGGGCGTGAAGTTTAGTTTTATAAGAAGCATATCTTTTACATTGTGTTGCCTTTTTTACTCTACTTTCACTGAAATGGTTTACCTGTCTCTTGTTTTCAATACTGTACACCGTGAATGGTGTCATGTGTGTTTAGTGACGAGAAATGACTATATAGTGAGTGGCTTGTTTGTATTACTGGATGGCGATTGTATAAAGATTTCAGGTTTACTGTGCTGGTATAGCGTGTGAATACTGCGATAAGATTTAGTATTTTTCTAAATATGATGTAAAGATAAATCTTTCTTTTATTCCTTATCGATAACTTGTTTCAGTCACTGTATGCTGGGACATCGATCTCAGTCGAACAAATTGAACCCAGTACTTATATATATTTTTTATATTACATCTGCGACTTATTTTGTCCTCTTTTTGGCCAAACCACTAAGTCATATGGCTATAAACAAACAACTGCCGATTGTCAGGCGCTATGAGGTACAAACACGACACAAATTCAAAGTTACACTCACGCATACAGACCCACAAATATATATAGTACAGGCTCCTTCACAGTTTTCCCCCAACCATATTCATTTGTTAGACTCTGATCGGCTAGACGCTACAGTTGAACACATTCCATTTCTTCTTACTTTTGTTTTCTATTTGACATTCCTGATATTGCAAGTTCCATTTATTTTTTTAGAAATCCATGGAACTGTAATTTCGAAAGATATCTTTTAAATTGTTGTTTACTTGGCAATAGACATACGTGTATCAATACTGCTGTTGGGGAAGATTTATCGTTATTTCCTCAGACTGTTGCATGTAAATAATTTGTCAGATTAGGAAGACCTTGCGCCACAACTCTTCAAGCTGAGTGTGTTTAAATCAACATTTTCTTGCATTCCAAATAAACAGCAATATACAATCACAGGTGCTAGCAACGCTAAAACCTGGGACTACTGGAACTGGAAATTCATCCGGTTCCAATGGCATTGAAGTCAGATGTGTCAAAATACAGAGTCTCAATGGAATGCATTGCTCATATATGTTGCCATGGGGGTGGGTGACCATAGTTTTAAACACAGGTTAGCAACATAGATTTCCAGAAATCAATTCTTTATTATTAAGTAAAAACTTTTAAAACCTTTTTTATTTGCTCATCAATAATCCTAATTTTATTAATCAATTTATTATTAATTATTTTTATTATTAAAACTTTGTTGGTTTTCCCATTTTAAAACTTCTTGCCACGCCACTCGTCGGCCACACTTGTGTTTGAAAAGGGCCGCATACGGTCCCCGGACCGCGTGTTTGACATGTCTAGTTTAAGTGATTGAGATTAAAATGTTCTCCCACTAATTAAGACGCTGGTCCGTTGCAGGGTTAACTTCCAGTGCAATGGCTGGATCTCTTTTACAGGCGAGCAGATTGGAGTAACATGAAATGAAGTGTTTTGTCCAAAAACACAAGGCACTGCCCGGCTTGGGATTCGAAACGACTATCTATCGATCGCGAATGTAACATTGTAACCACTGGGGAACAAACCTTCACACAATGTAGCACGAACACAGTAGAAAACGCTGATTCTAAATGTTTTTAATTTCCTTGCAAGTCGTCGTGTAAAAAAAAAAAGTTCCAAAATCACTTACAGTTTGGCAAGGATCATAAAACTGGTACGAATCTTGGACGAATGTTCTTGGATTTTCAATAAAAAAAAAACATGCACAATTGTCTGCCATCTTGTAAGAATGATAAAATTGGACGAAAGAAGTCTGATTGAGGTCACTTTAAGTAACAAAATATCCTCTAAGCAATATGCAACTAATCGTTTTTTATCTGTCGTCGATGAGAATCCCAGGCAAACACGAGCAAGAATAAAGCAATGCATTTGTATTATGCTGTAGAATGACATTTATGCAAAGAGAAGAGTTGGTTTTTGGATGATGCTTCAAAGCATAACCATAAGCACTCACCCAAATCTCCTGGAATATTCTGAAGCATATTCTGATCATCTGTTATTGGACTAAGTATTCTATTAAACTGGTGCATCGTATTATTCTATAAAATGCGTTAAAGTCTGAATTAGAGATTAGTCTTATCTGCTAGGTACGTCATTATGAAACTTTCCTAACCTGACCTTATAGGAAATACAAGAAATTATAAAATAATGTAATTTCAGTTTATAAGGCTTCTTCAATTTCGGATTTAAGAGATACTGCAGGGGACAAAGCCAGAATACTGTAAGGAGTTGGTTGAACGGCTATCTGATTACAATACTACAAATTGCAGGCAACAAGATAACATAAAAAGTACTGAGCAATCTGATAGTGTTCTTGGTTTATTTTTTTCTGTTTATATATATATATATATATATATATATATATATATATTATTTTGCTTAAAAGAGCTCCAACACTGTCTGTTTTTTATGTTTTATTTATATTCCTGCAGAACTAATGTGGGGTATAGAATATGGAATATACAATATATAATATAATATACAATATACAATATAAAATAAAATAAAATAAAATAAAAATGGATGGCACCATGAAAGAAAGTATTGAATGTAGATGAAATATTGAGTGTTCAATATAAAGGATCAAATATATAAATATATAAATATAAATATATATATATATAAAGACGACTCGAGTTTCAGGGCTATTTCCCTTCGTCATGGCCGGTATGACAGACTTTAACAGATATATATATATATATATATATATATATATATAATATTTGCATATTATTATTGGTTTCTGATCTTCAGCTACGAAATCGATTACAGTGTTGAGCCTGATTTTTATTAGTGTACTCATATTCAAGTGGAGGCACGTGGCTTAGTTGTTAGGGTGTCAGCATCATGATCGTCAGATTGTGGTTTCGATTCTTGGACCGCGCAACGCGTGGTGTTCTTGAGCAAAACACTTCATTTCACGTTGCTCCAGTCCACTCAGCTGGCAAAAATGAGTAGCGCTGTGATGGACTGGCGTCCCGTCCAGCTGGGGAACACATACGCCATTGAAACCGGGAAACTGGGCGCATATATATTTTGTATTACTCATATTTAAATAGCCTTGTGTGATATATGATTTGTTAGTGATGTGAGGTTCGTGCAACAGTTTTAAGACGTTGTTAGATACGTGTTGCGTAAAATTTGCCAAAGGCATAACAAACAGTTGATTCAGTACAGCGCCGGGAAAATGCAGCGTAGTTGTTTCGATACGTCCCTTTAAGTTTTGCGTTCAAAACTCACTAAATACCAGTTCTCATATTCGGTCTTAAATAATTAATAAAATACAGTACCAGTGAAGTATTAGTACCCGTTCTTAATCGATTTTTACACCTCGTCAGAAATCTATGGCCTTGTGCCATACGTCAGAAGTCATTGTTTCTATCCGTATATTTAGCTCTTTACAGTATAAAATGATATTTATTAGGTTCTGCTTGCTAATTCAAATATTGGCAGTAACATATTCTTGATTATTTACCATGAAGTAGCGCAAGGCTTGCCAAGATGTGTTTTGATATGTCATTACAACAATTAATGCAAATGAAGTTGGTGAACGTAATTACATGCAGTCAACCTAACACTAAATTTTAAATACTGTTCTCTCTTATTACTCCAAAGAATTCACTTAAATGTTTACATAAACAC
>NC_068995.1:39674205-39674652 GCF_001194135.2 Octopus bimaculoides | reverse complement strand
GTGTGTGTATGTACATATACATACATATATGTGTGTGTATATATATGTATATTGGTATGTATATATGTATGTAGACATATATATACTGTTAGGTATGTATTTAAGCTAACGTGTCATCTATACTGTTTGTAATAGGACACGTCGCTCGCAATAGGACACCCACAATAGACTCATTGTCATTCTATTTTCTCTTTATATTGTGTACGATAGTTATATTTGATCTAAGGTTTCAAATTGTATTCTGCGTTTCTCCTATTATGTCTACATTTCACCGACATGGCTGAAAGCACGTTGTATATAACACTGACACACATATCCATGATGTCGAAGATGCACTTTCATGGGCCGAACAAAGCCTTGAGTGTGATTTGGTAGACGGTAACTGAAAGAAGCCTATCGTGCATATACATACATACATATATATATATATATATATATATATATATA
>NC_068995.1:39672141-39672479 GCF_001194135.2 Octopus bimaculoides | reverse complement strand
ATTTCTTTGGTCTTGCTGTAGCTTATTTACATAATAAGATTGGTGCAGATTGAAATTGGTAAAACGTAATCTATCTATCTATCTATCTGTCTGTCTGTCTGTCTGTCTGTCTGTCTGTCTGTCTACTTCCCTGTCTGTGTTTCTGTTTCTGTGTTTTTGTGCCTCTGAGTGTGTGGAAGACTGTGTGTCTATCTAGGTGACTGTGTGTCTCTCTGCCTCTGTCTCAATCACCCTCTTTCTCTCTGTCTCTCTCTCTCTCTCTCTCTCTCTCTGACTATCTGTGCTTTTACACAGACTCACATGTCCGTATGTCACTGTCTCTGTGTAGGTGTACGTGT
>NC_068995.1:39670193-39671702 GCF_001194135.2 Octopus bimaculoides | reverse complement strand
TATATATATATATAGATACATATGTAAATACACACGCACGTACACACACACACACACACACACACACACACGCACACGTAATACATACATGCATACATGCACTCGTACATACGACCCAGCGTCCACTGGACGATAATCAAGAAGACAAAAAAGAATTATATAATATGCTGGTTGAGGCAATACCTCAATCTTTGGATGCATTCCCATTTGGCAGTATTCAGATAATAATTATTTTATTTTCACGATATCATCTTATGAGAAGTTTCTGTTTGTGTGATTGTGTTTCTTTTCTTTTTTTTTTCTGCATGTGTTGTTTTTATTTCGTTTGTTTTTTTATTTTTACTTTCAGCTCGTTTACGTCTAGTGTTTGTTTGGCTTATGTTTGTACGAGATTTCGCTTTCGTAGTTGATTTATTTTAAAGACATAGCTCGTATTCCACCGACAGATAAAAGCCAATTGGTTCAAGCCTTGCTTTAATCAAGTCTGCATCGTTTTATTTCGTTATTTTTCTAAATATTTTTCGATGGATTTGTTTATTTAAAAAAAATCTTTTATGGCTTGCCTTTATTGTCGGTGATTAAGAAGACGCTTAATTTGTAATGGCGGTGATTGTATTGCTTTTTGGTATTGATGGTGGTAGTGTTGGTGTTGATGTAAGATAGTGGTGAAGGGTGAGACTGATAGATTGACAGACCTGCAGATAGATAGATAGATAGATTGATAGATACACAGACAGACAGATAGATATATAGATAGCTAGATAGATAGACAGATATAGATAGGCAGACAGACAGACAGATATATAAATAACTACATAGCTAGATAGATAGACAGACAGACAAATGGATAGACAGACAGACAACCAGGCAGGTAGATAGATAGACACACAGACAAATAGACGGACGTAGATTGATACAGAGATAAATAGATTGAGAAATGGACAGACAGACAGAAAGATAGGTAGATAGATAGACAGATAAATAGATAGATAGAAAGATAGACATGAGACAAATAGATAGACAGACAGACCGACAGATAGATTGATAGATAGAGAAATAGATAGACAGACAGACAGACAGATAGCTAGATAGAGAGATAGATAGATAGATAGATAGATAGATAGATAGATAGATAGGTACTAAATGTGGCCTAAAAAAATAACTATCACATATCTCTCAGACACACACTCCGTGTTTTAACGGTGCATTCACAACCAAATACACTCACACAAAGGCGCACGCTTACATACACACACGTAATTATGTCTGTCAGTCTCTCTCTCTCTCTCTCTCTCTCTCTCTCTCTCTCTCTCTCTCTCTATCCGTCTGTCTTACGAGCTGTATTGTCAAATGCCAGACTTGTTTGGCGACCTCTTGGCATCAGTCTACTGCAACTGGCAACAAAACGGGAGAATTCCCGGTTTCGTGAGCCGAGGTGCAGTGACATTGCTGAAGAAAGACCCAAACAAGGGGAATTTTATAGATAATTTCAGGCCCATCACTCTGCTC
>NC_068995.1:39665703-39667949 GCF_001194135.2 Octopus bimaculoides | reverse complement strand
CCCCCCAAGAAAAGCTCTACTTTGTAATTTGTCCATTTTCTGTATTTAGCCCTGTGTGTCTATAATAAAAAGATATCTGTCTGTCTGTTTGTCTGTCTATCTATCTGTCTGTCTGTCTGTTTATCTTTCTGTCGGTCGGTCTATGTCAATTTGTCTCTCTGTCCGTCTGTCTATCTGTCCGTCCATCTGTCTGCCTATTTCTCTATATATCTATTTAACTATCTTTCTATCTGTCTAGTTTTGCAAATTGTTTTCGTGTTAAAACGCCGAGGAGGAACTTTTTGAGAATATTTTAAAATTATATTCCATAAGAACTAGACTTCAGACCGTATCATGAAATCAGTGGTCATATTTTCCAATTCTTGGAAGCACAGAATCCCATTACCTGAGGTAACTGTAATAGGGGTGTTTCCACTCGCGCGCATACACACAGAGACGCACACACATACAGGCACACATTCACAAGCATATGCAATCTATCTATCTATCTCTCTATCTCTCTATCTCTCTTATATATATATATATATATACATTTAGATGGAACATTGGACAGAGTGACGCGTAACCGAGAAGCACAGAGATTAAATTACGTAAACATATGACCTCTGGACACACGTAGTGTTTTATATTGGAACTGTCTGTTTCTCCAGTCCACGATAATGGCAGCACTGTATTAACCTACGATATTGCAGACAAGCTGGCCTTTACTTAGTTTCTGTGATATATTATGCAAAACAGTAGAAGCTAATCACGCAATTTTTTCTTGTCACAAAACAATGCGTGCTTGAAAGATTACTCTGCCAGGTTAAGAAACGCAAACAGGTGCCAAATTTATATATTTGATCTTCGCACCAGTAAATATACATCTAGACAGAAATATGATAACTTGATCAATACAACTTATAGAATTCTCTGTCCAATGATTTATAGCAGACTTGGGAAAGAATATGCTTAACCGATGAGATGACACAGAACAGAAATATATCCGTTTTTGTTTCGATACCTTCTTACAGAGGTCAGTGTTTCGTCCTAAGCATGAAAATTCAATATTATCTTTGACATTTTACCAATTACGTATTCCAGCCATTAGACTGTCGCCATACTGGGGCACCGTCTTGAATTATTTAATCCAACAAATCGTCCCAAGTAGTTATTTTTAAGAAAAGAAGTCCCGTACTTTTTCTATCGATTTCTGTTGCCGAGCCACTACGCTACAGTAACATAAACAAACCAACAGCAGCTGTCAAGCGGTAGTGGGGGACAAACACAAGGAAGCCAACACATGCACACGCACACGCACACACACACACAGAGACACAGACAAAGACACAGATACACACACACACACGCACGCACACACACACACGCGGCGAGCTGGCAGAAACGTTAGCACGCCGGGCGAAATGCTTAGCGGTATTTCGTCTGCCGCTACGTTCTGAGTTCAAATTCCGCCGAGGTCGACATTGCCTTTCATCCTTTCGTGGTCGATTAAAGAAGTACCAGTTACGCACTGGGGTCGATATAATCGACTTAATCCGTTTGTCTGTCTTTGTTTGTCCCCTCTGTGTGTAGCCCCTTGTGGGTAGTAAAGAAATAACACACACACGCACGCACGCGCGCGCGCACACACACACACACACACACACACACACATACACAGACACACACAGACACATGGAGGACTTCCTAAGTTTCAGTCCACCAATGTTCTCAAGTTGCCGCACAGCTTGATTGAATCTGAAACCACTTGGTAGCAAAGTCAGCTTCTAACCCATGCCTAACATACTATTGATCTTTAAAATAGGGGAAATTATCTCCCCTTCTCTTTCATAGTGACTAAGAAGCTCATCACCTGCCACCGCAACAGGGGTCACCAAGGAAGGGTTTTAAGGACTGCCCGATGCAGTCCCTTAGCGTTTGTGACATTGATTATCGTAAGTGGTCCACTCTAACAGATGACCGAGTCGCTTGGTGCCATACCGTCAGCAATGTGAACTCGAGAGACGCTTGTTAGTGACTGTGAAAGAGAAGGGGAGATAATTTCTCCTATTTTAAAGATCAATATTTCGAGACGATATCTGAAAAGAAACAGCAATTTTAGCAAAACATATTATGGAACACTAATAATAAATAAATAAAAAAAACATAAAAATAAGCAAGCTTTTGACGGTTTCATAGATATTTCAAAACTATGATGCTATGATGCTAGGTGTTACCATTAGTTTGTCCAGCGCCTGCTTGTATAT
>NC_068995.1:39662332-39665114 GCF_001194135.2 Octopus bimaculoides | reverse complement strand
ATATATATATATATATATATATATATATATATATACATATATCTGTTAAATTCAAATTACGATAAACGTAATGAAACAAACGAAGTTTGCTTTTAGAACCGTTGAGATGTCTTAGAAAATTAAAGAAGTGATTTTTAAATTCTCAAACGCAGGATAATGCTAATAATATAGCCTTCGAATTTGTGTGAATTTGTGTAGAATAGTATATCAGTTGAATAAAGATTACAACACAGTCTGGTCTTCCCGTTTTTTACTGTGGTATCTTAACAAAATTAACGTTTTCATGCATAGTGTACTCACTAGATTTCAAATGTGTTTAACTGTATATGTCTTGCCATCATGCATCCGTTATATAACAGTAACAACATTGAGATGGAAACCATTTGAGAGGTTTGGTTCAGAGATTGCGCCCCCTCCTCTCACACATGAGTACATACCAAAAGGTCATTTATTTTTTTTCACTAATTCGTCTCAATCCAAATTACTTCACAGATTAATCGCTTTAGCTAGGTCGCAAACTAGACAAGGTCATAGCGTTAGAAGGCAAAATGTTTTGTTCCATATTCATATCTTTTATCTTTTACTCGTGACAGTCATTGGATTGGTGTCATGCTGGAGCAATGCCTTGGAAGGGTTTAGTCTAAGAGATCGATCACAGTATTTATTTTTAGGTCTGATACATATTGATCGTTTTTTTTTGCTAAACATATAGATTACGGGGACATTAAGACAAACATGATCGATTTTCACGCTGTGGAGAGTCGGGCTAAAAAACACAGAAACAAAGGTACACATGCATACAGAAATACACATACACACACATGCACTCACACACACCGACACACACACATACACACTCATGCACACACGCAAGCACATATACGACGGGCTTCTACACTTTTCCCTGTACCAAATTCGTTCATAAGGCATTCGTCGGCCAGGGGCTACAGTAGAACACGCTTGCCCAAGTTGTAACGGAGTGAGATTGAACCCAAACCACATGGTTGAAAAGCAAGCTTCTTAAACACACAGTCGTGCCTGTGATTGTGTGGTGAGAATAATATTCAATTCTCAAAAATGTGTACGCTTGAGTTCGTGTATGCATGTGCGTATGTGTGTTGTTATAACAAAGACATGGTCGAATGTGTAGGACTTACCCTTAGCAATCATGGTATCCAAAGCGCCATCCTACCGCATGGCATCTCAGGAAAGTGTCTTTTATCACATGCTCGAGACAGTCCAAGCTTTATCAGTGAAAAAATATGTAAACACCAAAAGCACAAAAAGCAAAATCCAAAGACAAACACAGGTGAAGGAACAACAAAGAAGGTGTACTAGTTTGACGCTCAGGATAAAACGGAAGAAATCTATGACATTTCGAGCCTACGCTCTTCTAAAGAAAGGAATGAGCAAAGAAAACAGATAGGGTGGTGGTGGGTGGAGAAAACACAGAACGAAAAAAAATCGAGACTGGATTAAGTGTTGCTCAAAGAAAAGACGTGTAGCGATTCGACGATGGGATCTACTCGGGTAGATTCAAAGATTTACTCTTGTCACATTTTGTGATTCGGTCAGTTTGAGTGTTACGTTTAGGTTACAGATGTCTTAAAAATACTCAGCCGCTTACACTTTAATTTAATGTTCTTACCCGCTCCATCATTGGCTCATATACAGTGTGTTATTGTGCTTCTTTAACCCCAGGTCAAACGTAAGTACAACTATGACCAGAGACATTTTCCTACGACTATTCTGTAAGCGTATCACAGATTCATTTCATATTATCTGTTGTAGGGATTTTACAACTGTTTACAAGAAGTACCGACTGAAGGCTTTATGTTGTCACTCAACTTGCGAGAAATAGAAGCTAAATCTCTCTCAAATCGTGCCCTACCGATTAAAACAAAGAAACGGCACGCACGATATTGTACACGTAGATATAAAGATTTAAAAATGTGCACGAGATAGGTGTAGACATGGCTGTACGTTTCAAAAAGTTCGCTTTGCAACCACATGATTTCGAGTTCAATCCCTTTTGAACGACGCAATACCTTGTGAGTAAATTTGGAAGACGTAAACAGTGGATGCCCGTCATCCGTACATAAATGTGAATATGAGTCTTTGTGCTTGTGTACGTCTCCTTACCACTTGAAAAACGGTGTTGTTTTGTTTACGTTCGTGTAACTTACCGGTTTAGCAAAAAGACCAATAAAATAAGTACCATGCTTTAAATAAAATCTTCGATCGGTTTGTTCGACTAAACCTACAAGGCGGTGCTCCAGTATGGCTAATGTTTAATGACTGAAACAATGAAAAGAGTAAAAGACTTCTTTAGTGCTCGAATGCCATACAGCTGACATTAAACCAGTGTATCAGTCTCGCATTAACCAGAGAGTCTTTGTATATTCACTCGAGCAGTTCGAATAGAAAGCAAAACCTCTCTGAAGTCACACACCCATTTGGGATCATCGGATATATTATAATACTATGGATTTGAGCCTGGAAACTTGCTCTTCAAGACACTTAAGCTTTATCTTTTCTGTTATCTTTTACTTATTTTAGTCATTGGACTGAGTCTATGCTGGGGCACAGCGTTCTACAGATTTCGTCGAACAAAACGGCACTAGTATTGATTTATTTTCAAGTCTGGTACTCATTCCATTGGCTTCTTTTGCTTAGCTGCTAATTTGCAGAGATGTATACAAAGAAATACCGGTTATCAAGCGATGGGGAGGTAGGCAAGCACAAAGACACCGCTTAAAAAGTATATATACATATATATATA
>NC_068995.1:39657699-39659200 GCF_001194135.2 Octopus bimaculoides | reverse complement strand
ATATATATATATATATATATATATATATATATATATATATATACATGCACATACATACATGCATATACATAAATACATACATATATAAATATATTTGTATAACGTTGCTATTGTTTCATCCGTTTACTTTTTGTTAGAGATTTGTATCTAATCTATTTGGTATTTATTTATTTAGTAGTAGTAGTAGTAGTAGTAGTAGTAGTAGTAGTAGTAGTAGTAGTAATTATTATTATTATTATTATTATTATTATTATTATTATTATTATTATTATTATTTCATTTATTGGCCTCCAGGGCCGACATAGGGGACAATACAGTAGACGTGGACAGTGGGGATTTAACACGAAACAACGAGTATACAATTAAAACAGTAACAAGAATATCAAACAAGAATATATATAACCCTAGGTAGTTACACCCGATAGAGGGTAACCACCTGGGGGTGGCTCAAGCACCCCACCAATCCTGAACCACTCGCTGCTTTGAGAGCATCTGAGAAGGGTACCCTTCTACCTCTCAAATTCACAAGCGCATTATTAGAGTAGGCCCACTCATAAGGGCCATTTTCGCTACGTTCACCCATCTTTTAGCAAATGTAATGGAGTAGGGGTGGGGCAATAGTTCTCTCTCCACCCTCATCTTCCTTAGCAAGTGAAATTTGAAAACGTTGATGAAGGATTGGCCGAAAAAAATAGTGTCTGTCTTCAGTCCCTTCAACTTGCTCCACCATACAACCTTTTTCGCTGCTGCTACTAGAGGAAAATTCCCTGCCATTCCGGAGCCTTTCTTTTGTGCTTTCTTTTTTGGCCTTTTGGTTTTCGTTCGTCTACGTTACTGGAAGATGAGAGGCCTGTGGCTGTAAATGTGTCTGTGTCTGTGTATGTTTATATTTTTCTTTATGTGTGTATTTTTGTTTGGTGTGAGGGGTGGGAGAGATTTCCTCGTTTCCCCCTAGAATGGTTAATGTCTTTGAAGTTTTGTTTGTTGTCGCTGGTGGTTTTTACCGGTGCTGGTGTTGTTTGTGGGCAACGCCTACCGTCGGGCTGGCTCCAGGTCAACACTAAGAAAACAGAGATCCTTCAACGCTCCAAAAATGGTTCACCCCCTGTGACTCTTTCGATCCAAGACAACCAGCTAAATAACACTGAGAAATTGTCCCCCACCATCGCTTGACAACCGATGTTCGTGTGCTTACGTTTCCGTAACTTAGCGGAATAGAAACCGATAGAATAAGTACTAGGCTTACAAAGAATACGTCCTGGGGTCGATTTCTTCGACCCAAGAACTTATTCGTTGCTCCAGCATGGCTGCAGTGAGATAACTCTTCGAAACGCTTAGTTTCGGATTGGTGGCAGCTGATGAAGGAAATGTTCTTTATGTGGCCTGTGTGTTTTCTGTACTCTGTTTATCATTTTGTCCACGTTTTTCTGCTACGTCCTGTACCCAGATATACATCTATATATACATGTAGATGTAGGTATGTACATACATGTACGTATAT
>NC_068995.1:39651537-39657324 GCF_001194135.2 Octopus bimaculoides | reverse complement strand
ATTATTATTATTATTATTATTATTATTATTATTATTATTATTATTATTATTATTATTATTAATAATAATAATAATATTAATATTAATAATAATAATAATAATAATAATAATAATAATAATAACAATAATAATAATACTGGTAGTAGTATTAGAAATGCGTTTTATTTTCACCTTACAAAGAAACGAGCACTTAGGCGAATTACTAACATATACCAACGATATATTGATTTCTTAAGGGAGTTATATTCGAAACTAATCGAAGCTTGACAAAAGAAGACTTGCGTTCGTAGTGTAAAAGTGTATAGAGGCCAAAAAAACCCCCCCAAAAAACAAGCAAACTAGAAATGAAAATAAACGAACGTGAATTTGTAAAATATAGCAAATGACCAACCGCTGAGCGAACTTAGCTGGTTCGAATCCTGGAATATAAGTAGGCGTGGTGTTTTGTTTTAGCTTACCGGAACTGGGCCTGTTTGAACGTGTCCATGTGTGGGTGTACGTAATGAAAAATCATTAATAGTTAGTCGATAGCTAAACAGGTAAATGTTATATTTAAATGGATTTTTGCAAAGCATTAGGTGAAGTTGTGCAAGAGAGAAAGAGATCTGATCGTTTTTATTAGAGATATTTATATGTAGCTCGAGATCTTTTCACTAGAAACATACCAAAAGTGTTTGACCTTCAAACTCTTTCCCTCGCAAATATGGATGTGCAACTGGTAAACAGTATATAGTACTAAATAACCTAGAAGTAGTCCTGGCACTTATTTTCAAGAAGATGTAGTGGTAGTAGTAGTAGTAGTAGTAGTAGTAGTAGTAGTAGTAAGGCCAGCAATGTTGGGGAGGGGTTAAGCCTATTTGCTGTTGGCACTCCGTCGCTTACGACGTCGAGGGTTCCAGTTGATCCAATCAACGGAACAGCCTGCTCGTGAAATTAACGCGCAAGTGGCTGAGCACTCCACAGACACGTGTACCCTTAACGTAGTTCTAGGGGATATTCAGCGGGACACAGTGTGACAAGGCTGACCCTCTGAATTATAGGCGCAACAGAAACAGGAAGTAAGAGTGAGAGAAATTTGTGGTGAAAGAGTACAGCAGGGTTCGCCACCATCCCCTGCCGGAGCCTCGTGGAGATTTAGGTGTTTTCGCTCAATAAACACACACAACGCCCGGTCTGAGAATCGAAACCGCGATGCTATGACCGCGATTCCGCTGCCCTAACCACTGGGCCATTGCGCCTCCACTGTTAAGCCTATTACATCGACCCTAATGCTCAACTGGTACTTCTTTTATCGACACCGAAAGGATGAATTTGAACTAAGAAAATAAAGATGGATGAAACGTTGCTGAGCATTTTGCTCTGCGTGCCATCGATTCTGCCAATATTGACATTATTGGTAATAATTATAGAGACTAATGGAATTTCACGTCGATTTAAACGTATAAATGTTCATTTGTTCAATTAGCTCGTATTGTGGCTTAGTATAGCACAAATGACAAGTTCGGCACCGTATTACAGCGTATAGAAGTTTAAGTGAAGTTAATTGTCTTTGTGGATTTCTGAATAGCTAACACGTGTCTTCCACACCGCAATGGATTTAATTTGAACACACAACCTCAGATCAAAATGCTTGTCATGCAAGTGCACCCCAACAATTCATTAGCTTTGTTTGGTGGCATCCTTTTCCTTCTTTTATGGTTCTTACACTCCCAAACAAAGCTGCCTCGATATACAGTTGGTGCTAGTGCACTTAATAGGATCTTATTTTCGCATTGAACCAACTTAGACAGCTCTTATTCTCGAATATTTTTCGTTAAGTGTATCAGGGAAGATCCTTTTGGCGTCTGGATGTAACAAAATATAAGCATAATTGGAGATGATGACTTCAATTAATCCGATGAGATAATCATTTTGAGATAATCAATGCACTTCAAATATATTTACAACAAATACAAAACAAAGAGTTAAACAAATAACACGACAGGATTAACTTTGAATCTTAAAATCAATGAGTAAACCGGAAAAGATTGGAAACTCTAGCTGTTTTGCTGTTTTCTGCCTCTGACAGCCATTCATGACCGACATAAACTCACTATCAAAGTACGTTTTAATAATGACATTTATGCTGTTAAATAGTGAATGTTTCATAGTAGGGTTGTAAAAGCGTGTATTTCTTATGAAAGAGCCTATACAGAATCGATGAGAAACTAGCGACAGTAACTGTTTATCATGGAATATCGGCTGAGACACGATTGCATGGTTTTGTAACCACGTGATTTGGAGTTCAGTCACACTGCGTGACACATTCGACAAATGTTTTTTACTACAGTCCTGGGTTAACTAATGCCTTGTGTGTAAATCTATTACACTGAAACTGTGTGGGAGCCCACCATATATATATATATATATATATATATATATATATATGCGTATAAGAAGGGATGACCACTAAGTGGACATCCGATATGCTAGAAATAGGTCATCAACGACCCAACCACAAAGAAAAATAATGTTCTCCAGAAAAAATTCACCAAACACCAGAGCATAAGCGGGCAGGAAAAAATGAAAAATATACAAAATAAAGAATTAATCGTATACCGGTTTCCCCATCGGCTATGTTCTCTTATGTTCTCTAGCCGGCAACATATATTGCAGTGAATTATCCTCTGCAGAACCGTTTCCGGAATTTAGCTTGCCAGAGCTGAGACTGGAAGCTAACCTTGGTGGGTACTAGCATTGTGAACCCCCAGGAAGACAGACGAGGGGCTAATCAACAACATTAAGGAACTAGAAGACAACATTCATAGCACTAATTGGTTATATAATTTTGACATTCTAATTAAATATATACGCGATAGGTGTAGTGCTCCGTGCTTTCAGAAGTCGTAGATATAAATTTCGGTTATATAATCTTGATCGATCAAATTGGCAACAGCCTGACTCAGTGAAAAGCGTTCATGCTATTGTGTAAACTGAAGGGACAAATATTTTCACACACCCGTTCACAGACACGCACCCCATCCCACACACATGCACAGACATATGCACGCACACAAATGTACACACACACACACTTGCATACGTATACACACTCACACACACACTCACACACACACACACACACTATCTCTCTCTCTCTCTCACTCTCTCTCTCTCTCTCTCTCTCTCTCTCTCTCTCTCTCTCTCTCTCTCTCTGTCTCTCTCTCTCTCTCTCTCCCTAATGAAGATTTAGTAACAGGCACTCACACACGTATAAATAGGCAGACATAACTCGTAGACACGCTTAGTTTATTTAAGATCAACATCTGGCACCTTCGTCACTTTGCGGTGTCTATAAACGCCATAAAAATACATTAAGATAAATTTAGGAGTTGTTTTATCTGCTTGCTAGAAACAGCAGCTGAATTCAATTAAATCATATTAATTAAAGACGAAGGACATACTGGAAAATAAACACCAAATTATGAAAAATAGAAGGAAGATGGAACTGAAATGCATTGGATCCTAGATTTACTCGATCAAGATTGACGTGAGAATAATTAACACCAACACTGATTAAGGAACTACAAGACACTCTGTAGGAAACATTCGGTCCCAGTCTCTAGTTCAAGGATACTGCCTCAACTTTCACCATCCGTCTGTCCGTCCGCCCGTCGCTCTCTGCCACCTATGAATCTGAGAGGCTTTGTAGACGGTCATGTGCTCAGACTTTCTTTATGCCTAGTATATAAACAATACCTGGAGGCGCAATGGCCCAGTGGTTAGGGCAGCGGACTCGCGGTTTCGATTCCCAGACCGGGCGTTGTGAGTGTTTACTGAGCGAAAACAAGACTCCTGTTTCTGTTGTACCTGTATTTCAAATGACCAGCCTTATGACACTCTATGTAACGCTGAATCTCCCCGAGAACTACGTTAAGGGTACACGTGTCTGTGGAGTGCTCAGCCACTTGCACGTTAATTTCACGAGCAGGCTGTTCCGTTGATCGGATCAACTGGAACCCTCGTCGTCGTAACCGACGGAGTGCCAAGAGAGAAACAATACCTATATACAGATTTAAAAGGGTCGTAAGTGAGAGTGCCTCCAATGCTAAGGAGAGTGTTGAAACTCAGAACTTGGAAGATGTAAGAAACAATTTTCAGATCCATATTGCTTTCTTGGATTACAGCGCTCGTACAGCGTCTTGTCAACGTACGAGTATACGCAGAGTTTTATTGGATTTGAATTAAGTGGTCGCTTGAAACAAAGAGCAAACAGAACTAGTGATCGTGCTGAAAGTATAGATACTTCACTGAGTACAAAAAATACTGTAATTCGGTCACCAGCAATTGTTATAGAACACTCTAGCATCGCTTATAGAAGGTAGTATAGAAGTAATATACCAAATAATCGATGGCGCGAACTGGTCAGGTACTGTAATGTTTTAAATAATTCATAGCAAGTAGAAGTTTTCTTTTCACTGTGTAAAACAACAAAACACGAAATACTGGATATTTCTACTTGCTTTGCATTTATTTTTGTTTCTATTTTGAGCAGTGCAACTGGTAGAGATGATAGAACAATGAAGATAGACTCTCGTTTGGTATCTCGCCAGTTTTGAGATAACATGCTAATGGAGCCGATGGTATCTTTCATTATATTTGAAGTCAATTTGCTACAGCAATTTCTTGTTGAGTGTTTATATTCTGTAAAGGGCTGTACATCGGTGCGCCATCACTTCTCATAATTGAACCTAGAGACCATTCACGACCATTCACGCGGCGTATTGTAGTTCAGTCAGAGAGAGCGAGAGAGAGAGAGAAAGAGAGAGAGAGAGAGAGAGAGAGTGAGAGAGTGAGAGAGAGAGAAATAGAGAGATTGAGTGAGAAAGAGAGAGAATAATATCAACTTTTGTACTTGATTGGTACTTTATATACCGGTCCCATAAAATGACAAGAAAACTTGACTTTGGTAGGATTTGAACTCAACGCGCTGAGAGCCAAAACTAAAGTCATCATTCGACTGCAGCCCTGCTGGGGCATAGTCTTGATGGGTTTAGTCGAACAAATTGACCCTAGTAATTTTTAAAGTCTGGTACTGATTCTATCGGTCCATCTTGTCGAACCGCTAGTTTACAGGGACGTAAACAAACCAAAAACCGGCTGTCAAGTATTGGTGATGGGACAAGCATAAAGAAAAGCATACCCTACACACGAATGTGCACAGGAATGGGCAGACACACTGACACGCCCACATACACACGCACACAGACACACACACACATATACACACACATACGACAGCCTTCTACACGTTTTCCGTCTACAAATTCATTCAAAGATCCAACTTCACTCAGAAATCCAAATCCATTCAAACTGTACTTGAAGACGCTTAATGTTCCGTGCCATGAGTTTGAACCTGAAACAAGTTAGTTGCAAACAGAATTTCTCCACATCCATGTCTGCAGTTCATTAAGTCTCTATATTACAACAATTTGGCTGTTATTTAAGTAATTGAGTAATTATAACCATGTTAAGATAAGCAATGAATATTGTCAAGCACGTCCAAGGGCCACGAAGAGAAAGTTGTAAAAGCGTATATTAAGGATTTACATATTTACAGGGTTACATTATATTAAATCGCATACAATAGGTTCTACATCTTACACCGATATCTATTTTATGTTTCTGTCTTTTTATCTTCTTTTATTCGTGTATCGATTTCTGTTTGTCATTCTGTGCACGTTCAATGTGCATGTATGTATGTATATATGTATGTATGTATGTTTGTATGTATGTATGTATGTATAT
>NC_068995.1:39650684-39651422 GCF_001194135.2 Octopus bimaculoides | reverse complement strand
TATATATATATGTATATATGTATATATGTACATATGTATATTCTGTGTACATCTTAGTGTACATATATATTCACTCACACATGCATACATATATCTTTATATTATGCGTACTGTACATACTTTTCTATATCAAACACAAGATACATATGTATGTATCCACCAGTCTATCTATCTATCTATCTATCTATCT
Organism: Octopus bimaculoides; assembly: GCF_001194135.2. Classification (NCBI taxonomy): domain Eukaryota; kingdom Metazoa; phylum Mollusca; class Cephalopoda; order Octopoda; family Octopodidae; genus Octopus; species Octopus bimaculoides. The sequence continues at coordinate 39,651,232 of NC_068995.1, read as the reverse complement.
ATCTATCTATCTATCTATCTATATATCTATCTATCTATCTATCTATCTATCTATCTATCTATCTATTTATCTGTCTGTCTGTCTTCTCTCTATATATCTGTCTGCCTGGCTGTGCACATGTCTATTTATATACATTATATATGTACAAACACACACACACATAATTTAAACTTGTATTCATATGCTTCAATATATGACTTATACATATACATGTAAAACTATATATGATATATCATAAAATATTCTTTATTTCTATTTCAGGTAAGTAATACGATAACTTCTAATGAAATCTTGCAAGGTAAAAAAAAAACTATTTGTTTCCATATTTCTATTCTATATTTGTGTATAAAGGCCACTATTGGTTTCAGGTTACAGAAATTCGCAATAATTATTCAAGCTAATCACATAGAAAAATTGGTATTTGTCTACATTTTGGAGACAAAATGAAACTAATTGCAGCATTAATACAAAAGCAATCTCTATCTTCCAATGCAGTGTTGAGCACTATTTCTCATTGTTCAATACATACATATATATACATATATATA
>NC_068995.1:39646014-39649938 GCF_001194135.2 Octopus bimaculoides | reverse complement strand
CTTTTTATATTCCAGTTTAGGCGACCAGGGTTGCTGTGTGTGCGAATAATAATACAAGAGTTGCAGAATGGAGTAGCAAAGATCCGGGCTACATATGTTTCATAGCAAGTTCATGTAGCCCGGATCTGTCCTACTCCATTCCATATATATATATATATATATATATATATATATATGACGATGATGACAGTTGTTAACTAGTAGATGAGTATGACGATCATTGATAAAGCAATGCTTTTGCAAACCTTTCAGGTTCAATAAGACTTGTGCATCACGTGATAGCCCCATAGCCCCTCTCCATCCTATTACCATTATCCAGCCACAAGCCGAGGGAAGATGTCTAGTGTCAATTTGGGATGCAAGCTCACAACTCTCAGAACGTCATGGTCTTAAGGGGAAGATCCTCAAAATATCGGTTACCATTCGCTGCATATCCAGTTTCGTGTCAGACCAACCTTCTAGAGACATGTTTAAAAAAAAAAGCTATTGGGTGCCTCACTTCCAGTGGTCTTTCAGCGAGAACAAATTGGAATTTCAGAGTGCTCGTGCTATTGCTAGATGGTCGTCAAACTTACACTGGGTCCATCGGTCCTTTCATAAGGACTTTCTTATAGTTACTGCTGGGTTTCTTGCAGCCCTCTTCACCTGTCAAACCTGGTGGAGGTGCCGGATTAGTCACCGACGACCCGACAAAGGAACAGATTGTAAGGGAATCGATTTTACTTTATTAATGGATTAGCAATGCTACGAATGTTTTTATGTCTACGATGTTCATTCCGTTCCCATCTTCCAAATCCACTTACAAGCCCTTGTATTGTCTGCTATGTATATATATAAATCTATGTATGTGTGGATATGTGTTTGCGTTTGCTTCCCACTACCGTGTGAAAGCGGGTGTTGGTTCGTTTACGTCCCTCTGCATGGCCGCTATCCAGTGACTGAAACAAGTAAAAGGAAAAAGCTAGTGACTAAAGATACCATGTAATTTTAAACCTGCTGGAAATAACAGGCAAACAACCCTCAAGTCACTCTCCTACCGTCTAAAATTGGCGGGCACATTTCGTAATGTAGACTTAATAAATTATATATTCTTTGAGAAACAAGATTGCTATGGATGGAATAAATTTGATGCTTACCAACCACATGGTCCCGGGTTCAGTCCCACTGCGTGGCATCTTGGGCAAGTGTCTTCTACTATAGCCTCGGGCCGACCAAAGCCTTGTGAGTGGATTTGGTAGACGGAAACTGAAAGAAGTCCCTCGTTTATATGTAAATATATATATGTATGTGTGTATGTGTTTGTGTGTCTGTGTTTGTCCCCCCAACATCACTTGACAACCGATGCTGGTGTGTTTATGTCTCCGTAACTTAGCGGTTCGGCAAAAGACGCAGATAGAATAAGTACCAGGCTTCTAAAGAATAAGTCCTGGGGTCGATTTGCTCGACTAAAGGCGATGCTCCAGCATGGCCACAGTCAAAAGACTGAAACAAGTAAAAGAGTAAAGAGTATAAGCTTGGCCGATTAGATTGAACTCGGGACTCGACAGTCCTCACACCACAACCATCAGCAGCAACAACAACAGCGACAACAACCAGAGATAACGACTAACAAAAGTAATACCTATATAAATACACATGCTCGCAATCGATTAGGTAAACATAAAAGTCGAAACACCCTACAATACACACAGATAAAAATATAAACACACACACACACAGAGTAATCCCCTCTCACCGTCTGACTCACTCTGTCAATCAGACACAAACATATGCAGACGAACACATAAAATCATGTATGATGAATACACAGAAGTACACCAACATTCACATGCAGAAACTAAACCAAACCTGACTACATATACATCGACATTCGTATAGTTATTTACATCAACAGCCGCTTGGTGGTAACCGATTGTCTTTAACTAAGAACAGTCACCGGCTACAGGGTTTCATGTAACTCATGAACATTGCACTGACTTTGCTAATACATAAATATATAAACACCTTCCATGTTTAATATTTCATAGCTGTTTTCTATTCACAGAGGACATTGTTATGAGTTGAGTCAGTAAAATATGTATGTGCGCACATGTTTTTTGTTTCATCTCTTTATCTTTCACTAATGATTTGTCTTCAGCCACTTTTGTCTGTCACTGGCATTTAATCGTTTTTAAGCTCGATATTTTGTCATTTGTCACAGATGTGCAGTCATCCATGACCTTATTGGTCATATTATTGTTCGATCTTGGTTCAGCAAAAGCCTTCGTTTGCTTAAGTTGGCACGTTGGTAATATGCGTGAGATGGACGCAAAAGTGCATACACATAGCACATACAAATCTTTGTCTTTATTTGTATGTGTGCATTTATTAATATATGTGCAAGGCCCACCGGATAAAATGATCACAAGCATTTAATCCAGCTGAGTTCAAATTCCGATTATCGGGACCAATAAATAAACTGCAAGTTAATCACTAGGGTCGACTTTATCAATTAGCTCCATCTCTAAAAATTTCAGACTTTCTGCCTATAGTAACAAAAGGATTTATTTACATGTGCATATCTATCTATCTATCTATCTATCTATCTATCTATCTATCTATCTATCTATCTATCTATCTATCCGTCCGTCTGCCTGTCTGTCTGTCTCTTTATCTGTTTATCTGTTTCTCTCTCTCTCTCTCTCTCTATCTGTTTAACCATCCATCCGTCCATCTATCCATCCATCCGGCCATCCCTCCATGCGTATATATCTGTGTGCATGCGTACAGATATGTGCGTATATACAAGCAAGCATACATATACATATAAAAACAGTAATCCGTAAGTGTGCCAAATGAAATAGAAAACAGCTCTCGCTGCAACAAGATCAAACAATTTCACACACACACACACACATACATGGTTTATTCATTATATTTACATATACAGCCAGCACACTTATACCATTGCAATATATTATGCGTCTGTCTGTCTTTCTGTATGCCTGTCTGTGCTCTCGCATGTACTCTTTGTTTCATCAAGGAAATCATAGAAGTACTTCACATGTATTTGGCTTTCGTACTTGTGTATAATATATGATGTAACATAATATAATATAATTATTTCAAATTTTGGCTATTGAGTTCTTTTGACCCTTATCTGAAGCAATATTGGTGCTGATTAGTGCCCTTGTTCATTTTAGTGACATGTATTTCTGCCATTCGGTTGTAAAATTGCAAATTAGCCATCCATATTATATATATACGTTTATGAATTTGTGTTGTAAGGCTCCTGTGTTGAAACATATATTGTTGTATTTCCGGACAGTCATTTCTTTTTTGCCAAATAAATACACACACTGTATATTTGTTCTTCACTCGTTTATTACTGTTCTTATTCTGACTCATGCCCGTTGTCCGAAAATCTTTCGTTACAATTTTGTGACCTCTTCTGCGACAGTTTCCGTCTTCGTGTGTGGTCTTGCTCCACTGCGTTCATTCTGATCTTCTATGATCTGTGTCCTGATATGGGCATGTGGTCGCGTCTGTATTTGCATGTGTGTGTACATGCCTGTGTGTGCATGTGTGCGTGCGTGTGTGTGTATGACGTTGTTCTTAGTAGCCCTTTGACCCTCTCCTCAGTTCCGTCCCCTCCATCGTTGCCGCTGCTGCTGCCCTCACCCCGACGTTTGGTAAAGTTCTTGTTTCTCCCTGTGTTTCCAGGTTCGCCTACGCTGCTGCCATCGTGGTAGTTGTCGTTGCTGCTGTCGCAACAGCGACGACAAAAGTATCAACAAAAACAACAACAACAAGACCAACAAAAACAACCACTACTATGACGGCAGTAGCGTGGGCGATCACACACACACACACACACACACACACAAACACACACACACAGACACACAGACACAGACACACACACACAGACACACACACACAGAC
>NC_068995.1:39642905-39646004 GCF_001194135.2 Octopus bimaculoides | reverse complement strand
AGACACACAGACACAGACACACACACACAGACACACACACACAGACACACACACACACACAAACACACACACACACACACACACACATATATGCATATGCAAGCAATACATTGATACAAACATACGCACAAAACTTACACGCATTCATGTTATCTTTAAGCACGGTCTAAAAGGGAACGGAGCTTGAACAGAGCGTCTCATGAGAGCGAAACCAGATGCCTACCATGGACTGAACGACCTCGTTAATACGTACGTAAGAGACCCTGTGATACAATTATATCTATGAAATCAGCTAGTCTCTTCATATCGCATGAGGCTTACGTATAACATCGTAAACCAATCACCCAATTGCAGGTAGACTGAATATTGATATTCCCATTCCAGAAATATCCAGCTTAACAACAACGGTTTCAGATTTACGCCATGACTAAAATTCCCGCCAAAATCTATACAAGAGCTTGTTATGACTACATTTATTTATTTATTTATTTATTTATGTGTTTCAGCCAAGTGGCTGCGGTCATGCTGGTGCACCACCGTGAAAGCAAACATTATGAAAAATTTGAACGCGAAAAAGCACCAGGGATAAAAAAAAATGTCAGGAGAGAAAGGAGAGATATTTAGAGAAGAGGAGGACGAGGAAGAGAAAATGATTTAAGTAAGGTGAAAGGAAAAGAGAACAATGTGTTTAGACGCGGGAAGCCCACTCCCTAAATATAGGACATGTTTAAAAAAAATCAATAAATTTGTCGCGCTTTCAATGTTTGTTTACTTTAAACACTCCTTCCCCCCCACACACACACTTACTCACGCACACACACAATTTCTCTTGTGGGCAAAATTGAATAATATATGAGTAATCCAATTAGATATCTATTTGTCGATAAAAGAAAAGTGCCTGACAGGATCAGGTGCAACGTGAAGTGAAAATCTGAGGGACTTTTTTTTCATTCATTAGTTTTTGTTCCATCTTGAAAGATTATTATTATTGTTGTTGTTATTATTATTGTTATTGTTGTTGTTATTATTATTATTATTATTATTATTATTATTATTATTATTATTATTATTATTGTTATTATTATTATTATTGTTATTATTATTATTATTGTTATTGTTGTTATTATCATTATTATTATTATTATTACTATTATTATTATTATTATTATTATTATTATAATTATTATTATTATTATTATTATTATTACCTCTTGTTTTCTAATGGCTACTTAGTGCAATGCATCAAGCAGTCGGTATCGTTGCTATAGAAACATAGTGAAGCAACAAAAATATAAATATATATAAATGTGCGTGTGTGTGTGTGTGCATGCGCGCTCGTGTGTATTCATATATATATATATTTATTTATATATGCATACACACACTCTCACAATCCTTTCACTGGTTTGTGCCATTGAAGTGCAGCAGTAGAACAGTACAGACTTTCATAGGATTCCTGGGTAATATCGACTCGGAAACTTACACAAGCCTGGTACTTATTTTGTTAAGCATTTATTAGTTAAAAAAAAAAAAGAACCACACATTTACGGGACAGATGGGTACAGCATTAACAGCTCTGGATTTCGAGTTGCATAAGCACTCATACGCACAAACATAGAAAGATACACACACATACACTCATACATGCATATTTATGTATACGTTCACAAATGTAGATGCATACATATATATACATGCATACATAACTACACACACACACACTCAACACACACACACACACACACACACTCAACACACACACACACACACACACACACACACACACACCTATTATTCGACCTTGTTACAGTGGGTATTATAGAGACTTTTGTGTGAAATTAGATTGAATGGACATTTAATGTAGACATATATATTCTATTTACTCTCGTCTATTATTCTTCGATTAATGAAGATGAAATGCTTTACATAATAAAACATGTCAAATGCTTAATAATAGTCGAAGCAGACAAATTTACAGCTATCTTTTACAATTCAATTCTTGTTACACTCCGGCGAGTTCTGACTATACAAAATTAACTTCGAAGATATTCCAACTAATAATAACAGATGTGCCGTCCCTACAATACGTTCTCAATTATATACTCACAAGAGATTAGACTGACGAACTTATCCCTTGTAATTAGGATATGAGCGTGTGATTTGATTGGGACTTGTGCGCTACTTTTGTTAACCCGGCTAATATTCTAGATTCTCCCTAGTTGGTACTGTCCCTGAAAGGATGGTAAAAGATGTACCAGATTCAAGAAAATCGATGGAACGCCTTCTCTTCATATCTGACTTATGGTCAATGTTAGGAATCAATATTTCATGAAGACTGACTTCATTACATTAATATGTGGGTCAATTATAGATTGCTTTTTGACATGGCCAAATGTCTGGGTGATGAGTTTAATATTTAATATTACTATAAATGTAACATATTAAAATATTGTAACAATCATGTTTATTTTTAGATAGATAAATTCTGTGTTCTTTTACAAATGGCAGGAATTGGTTTAGAACGGTAGATATGTTTATAATGTCCATAACCACAATTTTAGCATAGTAGGCAAAGACGTAAACTATGGTTTCAATCACTATCTTGAAACCATTTAACTACGCAGCCGATTCAATGTCACTATAATTCAGTAGGCAAACAAACAACACTTTTTATAGTATGTTATTTCTTATATTACGTGTGATACGACCATAGTCTACATTACGTGAAGCCATGTAAAATATCCAACAGACGTGTCTGAATGGCATGACTGACGTAAACTTACCTGGAATACTTTTTAGTAGTGTGGTCAGCTTGATGATGAGCCACGTCTTATGCAGATTCTCGAAAATGATTGCCTATGCTTATAATACATAGATACATGCATTCATGCATACGTACATACGTACATACATACATACATACATACATACGTACATACTCAAAATATACATATCCATACATATATACCTAATGATAGATATGTATATATATATATATATATGCACATATACCAAATGATATATATATGTATATGTGTACGTATTTGTGTGACATTATATGTATATATATATATATATATATAGAGAGAGAGAGTTATT
>NC_068995.1:39639576-39642815 GCF_001194135.2 Octopus bimaculoides | reverse complement strand
TATATATAATTAGACAGATAACAAAGCCAAGGCTGTGAGGAGTTTTCAGGATATTTATAAGGAAAGAAATATAGGCTTACAGCTGTTTCTGGAATATTATGCATATCCCTTCATCACAGGGATATCCATGACTGTAAGTTATGCCTAAAAGAGGCATTCCACATATTAAAACTGAACTCCGCGACACTACTAAATAAATATAATGATGCCCTAAGTACATGCAAACCCCACATTTTTCATACCTTCAAATTGTACCACAAATCTAAATGCAACCTAAATAACCACACAGCATATATCCACAACATCCCTTAGGTGATTCTCAACAACCCTACTTAAATTTCCCTTATCCCCATTTTAATTTTTAATCTTTATTTTTTTAACTCCCCTGTCTTATTTTAGAGATCTCAATCATTTAATACTACATGTTTGGACATACAAGCGGATACATGTATGTGTGTAAATGTGTGTGATTTGTGCAAGCGCAAATCCGCCTGCTCGTATGTGTATGCATATACGTGTAAATGTATGCGCACGCATATGTGTATATGAATGCTTTGTGGAAGCGTGTAAGCATGTACGTGTATGTGTATGTGTACTTGTGTGCGTATGTATATATACGCATATATATAAGTACATATGTGTGTATATGCGTATGCATATGCACGCATGTATATGTACGTGGGTGCGAGCGTACGTATGTCATTATACCTTCTTTCCTTGTCTCTGATTCCTACCTATCACCCTAACCTTTCACATAAGCCTATTTATAGAAATTTTCACATTCTTGTATTCTTCCCTCCACTTTAAATTTTACTATTAAAACTACTAATTATTTGGTATCACCCCACCCACACCTTTTCTCTATCCATCCCTTAATACAGACCTATCATATCACTCTACCCGTATATCTCACACTTATTCACACCTTACCTTCTTATCTCTTCTATCCACCGCTCCCCACTTCTCTCCCATACTCCTCCTCACATTATCTTGACCACCACCTAACATTCCTTTTCTCACCTCGGCCACCCTTTCTTCCCTTTTCTTCTTTTCACTCTTTTCACTTCTTTTCTCTCTCTCTCTCTCTTCTTTTCTCTCTCCTTTTTTATCATTAATCTTTTATCCTTTTTCTTTTTTCTCTCTTTCTTCCTCTCATCTTCCTTTCCTCTCTTTATTTTGACTTAGCTCCTCATTCTATCAGACAACCCAACCCATCCACAAATAAATACTACCAATACATTCTCTTCGAATAGGCAACACAGAATCCACGGCTCCATATTTGAAATGACTAAACACAAACTACGATCGGAACTTACATACCATGTCCAGGAGACTTTTTTACCACTTCTATACATCACTTTACGCGAATAATGAAACTGCAGCTACAATATATTATATGTTATTTCTACTTTTATTCTCTTATTTCCCTATATTTTCCCTATCTCCTTCTTTTCCATAATAATTCCTTATTTCGAACATTTACCTCTTTCACATCGTCTCTGATGAAGGGATAGCCATAATATGCCAGAAACAGCTGTAAGACTATATTTCTTTCAGGTTAATACAAGACCCACATTAAACTTCTCACACGTATCACGATCAAACCTAGTGTTTAACTATGGTCTCTCCTTAGCACTTAGCATTACCTGCCACTCTTTGGGTTTTCTAGATACCAATACCTTGTATATATATGAGCGTGTGTGTACGTTTGTGTATGTGTCCATCTTTCTATGTATGTGTATATCTATCTATCTATCTATCTATCTATCTATCTATCTATCTATCTATCTATCTATTTATCTACATACACACACACACCCATACACACACAGCTCACACATTCAAACAAACACACACAGACACACAATCACACTCAGACACACGCATATAGACGCCAGCAACGATGTGAGAGCTGAAGATCTTTCATATTAAGATCTAACGGCCTATGGCAAACTGTTAATGGAGGAACGACGAGTAAAATACATTCACTATAGATTGTCGCCATTCTTTGCTACCGTTGACAGCAAATAAGTATCCAGTAGCTCTGAAAAGTCTACACAATAGAGAGATATATCTTTAATAGATATCGACACATATGTATTCACACACACACACACACACACACACACACACACACACGCAAACGAACACACACACACGCACACACGCACACACACACACACACACACACACACAAACACACATATACAAATATGCACATATATTTATGGAATTTCAGCAACCACCGTCTTCTCTGTCTCTCTTTCTCTGTCTTTATATGTATGTATATATATATACATACATATATAGATAGTTACATGCATATGTATATGCACACACAAACACACGTGGGCACACACATATGGATACATATATCGTCAATGTATCATATTTCCGGAAAAGAAACACACTCTAAATTACAGAACAGTAATGTAGTTATAAGTAGTTAAGTCTATGTCTGGTCATAGAGTGACAAATGCTTTTGCATCCACAGAAAGCCTAGACACATGGATATCTCGTCAGACTCTAAAGCCGAAAGCACTATGTATGTATATATGTATACACACACACACACACACACACACACATATATAGGAACACTCCGTCGGTTACAACGACGAGGGTCCTAGATGATGCGATCAACGTAACAGCCTGCAAGTGACTGAGCACTCCACAGACGCGTGTACCCCTAATGTAGAGCTCAGGAAGATTCAGCGTGACACAAAATGTTACAAGGCCGGCCCTTTGAAATACAGGTACTACTCATTTTTGCCAGCTGAGTGGACTGGAGCAACGTGAAATAAAGTGTCTTGCTCAAGAACACAACGCAATCGTGAGCCGAATGCCCTAACCACTAAGTCACGCGCTTTCGCACACACACACACACACATACACACACACACGCACACACACAACACACACACACACACAAACACACACAAACACACACACACACACACACACACATACGTACATGGAGGCGTGACTGTGTGGTAAGAAGCTTGCTTCTTAACCACAGAGTTCCGGCTTCAGTCCCACTGCATGGCACCTTAGGCCTGTGTTTGTCAACAGCTTGATAACCGGTGTTGGTGTATTTACCTCTGCGTAAACTTGCAGTTCGGCAAATGAGACCGATAAAATAATTACTAAATTTTAAAAATAGGTCCTTGGGTCGATTTGTTCGACTAAATCTCTTCAAGGCGGTGCTACAGCATGACCGCAATCAAGTGAGAGAAACA
>NC_068995.1:39625488-39635488 GCF_001194135.2 Octopus bimaculoides | reverse complement strand
AGTTTGTGTGTGAGTTTATGCGTGTGTGTGTGTTTGTGTGTGTGTTCGTAGAAAATGGTGGGGAAGAAATATAGTAGGATAAAAAAAAGTGCTTGTTATGAATGAAATACGCCTCCAGTCTTAAACAAAATGGTGTAATGAAATTTCGATTGTTCAACTCTGGTAACTGGACGCACGATTTCTTTCTCTTTCTCTCTCTTTCTCTCTCTCTCCCTCCCTCTCTATCTAGTCATATATGTGTTTGTGTGTATGTGTGTGTGTATTGATATGAGTACATATACTTGAATGTATGTGTACATATGCATGTGTGTACAGGGAAGTAAACATATCAATATATGAATATTATTATCCAGCTTCACATGTATACACACGCACATATATATATATAAATAACATGTCCTCGCGTGTTTTCTATTCACAGAACGCCATTATATTTTTTTCTTATTAATTATATGTACCAAAAGGGGAGAAAGAAAGCCGGATTCTTACTAAATAACTTTACACATTTAATCCGGGACTACACTGTATGTTAACCCCAAGTGTTTATGATCTGTTTAAAGTATAAATAAAGTAACTGGAATGACACTTTAGTAAAAAAAAAAAATTACGCATGTCCAGTACGAACACGAATTTATTTGCTGATGCCTCTGTTCACTAGTTATGCTTTAAAGCTACACCTGTCTATGAAATATTCAGCCAGTCCTTGGCCCTATACGCCGCGTTTACTTTACGAAGAGAATGCTGGTTAGTGGATCAAGTAAATTTTCATCGTTGACACCAACGGAGAACCTACCATGGCTGAAGTAAACTGGCTGACCTGAAGCTAAATAAAAAGTACGTATGAGAAATGCATAAAGAGAACCAGTGTGTCAGATGAGAATTTGCATATCGTTACATCTATGCCCTGGGTAAGCCGCCCCCTATCACCTCTCTTGCAAATATCTCTCTAGGCAGCCACGGGTTGGTCTCTCGATCTGTTCGAAAGAGAAACGAAACATCTCACAAATTATTCTATCTTGTATTTAGAACAAAGGACACAATAGATATTTTACTCATACTGAATACTACGTCAATATGTTGCAAAAGGCTGAAATATAGATAATCATAGGTTTGCTCGGTGATAGATGACTAGAGGTTAAAAAACAACAATAACATGTATTAAATAAATAGGTGTATACAGTTTATAAACACGAGCCAACTAGATGAGTTGTGTATAGGCATTTGACCTGTGATATCTTCTTTATACGGCATATTGTTTTGAAGATAGGAAGCGACTTCATTGAGTAATTTAGTTCCAGATATTCATAATACGTGGTTGACAAAGGTGGACCATCTTTGATCAACGTCTGCGCAATCAAAACTGACTTAATTTGTCTTACATTTAACATTAACACTGCCCTTTGGTGTCTTTAAAGGAGCCCACTGTTACAAGCATTTGAGTCATGTTTTCGGTCTGAGGTTAACTTCATCGAATCAGATTCGGTACTCATGGAAAGGATCAGGGTAGCTGCATTTTCTCATGTCAAACCATAAAACAAAGAACAACAACACTAGCAGTTGTTGGATTGAACTATTCGATCAAGCGGTAGTTCGACCAAGTAGTTGTTCGACTTACCAGTTGTTCACACTAAAGGTTGCTCGACGTAGATGACGTTCGACCAAGCGCTTGTTCGACCAAGTGTTTGTTCGACCTAGCAGATTTACTATCAAGCAGTTGTTCGACCAAGTGGTTGTTCGCTTTAAAGGTTATTCCACCATCCCAATAATTTCCATTCAGTATTATAAGTCACTGGATATTCTGCACACATTTGAATCGTATCTCATCCTCTGATAAAAATCAGCATGATATAATGTGTGTCAAGGCTGTAAGTTTGAATTGCATTTGCAGGACCTCTGACTGGCAAAAATTCTATTAATCCAAAATGCAGAATTTTCGTGCCCGCAAGAGTTGAGTGGACCCACATCTTCAGTATGGCGAACTAACTCAAAATACCATTTATTCAGATCGAAACCAACCACTTGGGTAAATTTCTTCACAACATGACCATCCTTCCAGAAACACACATGTATATACAAATATGCGTGTAGACACACAAAAACAGACAAATACACAGACAACCAGGTTTATGCATACACATATTTAGAGCTATAAAAAGCTTGTCGATAAGTTTTTAATAGATTATCGATTATATTATAAAGAAAGTATGAACAATACTATGAAATTGATTAAATCTATATATACACACGCATATATGTGTGTGCATACGCGCTATTGTAGTCTCTCGTAGACTTGAAAAAGACGGTTCTGACATTTCTTATTGAACAGCCTACACAGATGATTTATTTATGTTGATCAAATATTTGTGCTAGATATTACCTCATTCCAGCAAATCGATATTGTCTACACAGGTGCCTGATGTCCCACAAGTCAGGTGTCCAAATGGCCGCAGAGCAACGCGTGAGGAAGTGATTTGCTCAAGAACACATCACCTGGTCCAGGAATTGAAACCACGATCTCGCTATTGTGATAGCAGCACAGCAGCACACTATCCACGCGCCTTCACACACACACACACACACACACACACACACACACACACACACACACACACACACACACACACACACACACACACACACACACACACACGTATATGTATGTGCGTGCATATATATATATATATATATATATATATATGCATACATACATAAATATTCATAAATATATGGATTTTGTTAGTGCCAAAGCTGAAATACTGGTTTCAAATTTTGGCGCAAGGCCAGCAATTTCGAGAGAAGTTTTAAGTAGACTACATTGATTCAAGTACTCAACTGGTTTTCTTTTGTTTTCAACTTCTTCAAAAGGATAGAAGGCAAAGTCGACCCCGGCGGGATTTGAACTCAGAACATTAAGTCCAGAGAAATGCCGCTAAGCATTTGTTTAAGTCCGTTAGCGTTTCTGACAGCTCGCTGCCTTAGCTAACTCACATATTGGTTTTATAGTTTGTTACAAAGCTAGCAGCTACAGGGGAGAGTTTAAGTCGGATGCACCGACCCATTTGCTCAACTGATACTTATTTTATTAACCCGCGAAAGGATGAAAAGTAAGACCGACCTGGTCGAAATTTGAACTCAGAACGCAGAGACGGACGAAATGCCGCTGAGTGTTTTACCGGCGTGTTAATGTTTCTAGCAGCTGTCTGTCATAACTCACTGAATATCAATATTCTTCTCTACTCTAAGCACAACGCCCCCGAAATTTTGAGGAAGGGGGACAGACGATTAGATCGAAACCATACGCAACTGGTACTTAATTGATCGACCCCGAAAAGATAAAAAAAAAGCAACGTCGAAATTTGAACTCAGAACGTAAAGACAGACGAAATATCGCTAAGCATTTCGTCTGGTGTGCTAACGTTTGTGCCAGCTCGTTGCCTTTTGCTGAATAACAATATTGTTTTGTATATTTGTTTACTCGTGATTTCCAGCCTTTAATGTAAGAGATCTAGGACCTTCACTACTAACTTAGTCGTTGTTCATTGCCTGTTTATGAAGCTTTATGCGTTGATGATTGAACAATCAATGTAACGTCACGAGAGATTCTCATTTCATCACAAGACCACCTTACCTTGTCTCGTTCTGACAATGCAGCAATATGGCTAAAGTACAGCATGGTAAGACATCAATATAACTTGATTCATGTAACCTGAACGAATTAAAATATATCTGCCGCAAAAAATACACTGTTCATAGAATTGATACAGTGCAGATCTTAAATTGTGTTTTGAGTATTGTTTCGTCGATCAATTATTAGTTGTATGCTGCTGAATCTTGAATATATTTCCTATACGATCGATTTAGTTTTTGTCGGTTTCGTCATAAATCAGAAAAAAAAAAATGTCCATATCATTCTTTAAACTTCGGATACTTGTGGGATTGATATAGTTTGATGTTCAGCTTCGGCATATGTAAAGCAACATTTACAGGAAAACATTATGGGAATAAAGGATTATTAAAGATTAGTTTCAAATATTGGATAAAAAAACAACAAATTCGGGGGAGGGTAAGTCGATTACGCCAGGCCCAGGACTCAACTGGTACTCATTTAATCGACCCAGAAAGGACGAAAGGCAAAGTGGATCTCGGCGGAATTTGAACTCAGCACGTAGAGATGAGTGAAATACCGTTAAGCATTTAAAGACGGACGAAATGCCGCTAAGTACTTTGCCTTGTCTGCTAATGATTCTATCAGCTCACCGCCTTGAGGTGTTAGGGAGACTGAGTCGTTGATACGTTCACTTACTTTATATACTCTTTGCTCTTTTACTCTTTTACTTGTTTCAGTCATTTGACTGTGGCCATGCTGGAGCAACGCCTTTAGTCGAGCCAACCGACCCCAGGAATTATTCTTTGGAAGCCTAGTACTTATTCTATCGGAGTCTCTTTTGCTGAACCGCTAAGTTACGGGGACGTAAACACACCAGCATCGGTTGTCAATCGATGTTGGGGGGGGGGGCAAACACAGACACACAAACACACATATACATATACATATATAAGACGGTTTTCTTTCAGTTTCCGTCTACCAAATCCACTCACAAGGCTTTGGTCGGCCCGAGGCTATAGTAGAAGACACTTGCCCAAGGTGACACGCGGTGGGACTGAACCCGGAACTATGTGGTTTGTAAGCAAGCTACTTACCACACAGCCACTCCTATATACACTTTTCTTTCATTTCATCGTCATCTCCCTTTTTCTTTCCCCTCACCTTTTTATACGGCCACCCAAACGCCAATTGTAAGCACTTTTTGTAATTTAACCGTCATGTATGTTCTTGTGGCGCATGAAATCCTCTTTCTCTTCATCCTTTTCATCATCGTTATCTTCATTTTCATCATAACCATCAACAAGAGCAGCAGCGGTAGCAGCAACAGCAGCAGCAGCACCACCACCACCATTGTCATCATTATAATTATTATTATCATTATTATTATTATTATTATTATTATCATCATTATCATTAGGGTAGTGATTTAAGGCGGCGAGCTGGCAGAGGCGTTAGCACACCTGCCGAAATTCTTAGCGGTATTTCGTCTACCGTTGCGTTCTGAGTTCAAATTCCGCCGAGGTCGACTTCGCCCTTCATCCTTTCGGGGTCGATAAATTAAGTACCAGTGACGTAATCTCTTTGTTAATCATTATGTTACTTTGCTGTTTATACGTTTAACCTCACTGTCCTTCGTCTGTGTATCGCCCTCTATGTTTTGTGTTCAGCTCTGGTGGCCAATAAAGAAATTATCATTATTATTATTATTCATTTATTTATTTTTTTCATGTTTTTATTCAAGGAGGCGAGCTGGCAGGATCGTTAACACGCCGGACAAAGTGCTTAGCGGCATTTCGTCGGTCTCTACGTTCTCAGTTCAAATTCTGCTCAGGTCGACTTCGCCTTTCATCACTTCGGATTCGATAAATTAAGTTCCAGTAGAACACTGGGATCGATGTAATCGGCTTGTCCCATTCCCCCAAAATTTCAGACCCAGCGCCTATAGCAGAAAGGATTATCAATATTATTATCTTCTGTATGCCGTCTCATATTTTATACGGTGATCTCATGTGACCAATCTAAAAATAAACAAACAAACCAAAAAGCAACAATCATTAATGTCGCCTTAACCACTGTTACAATTATCAATATTATTGTTGTCGTTATTGTAGCTGTCGTGTTGCTTCTGCTGCGTTTATTGTTATTATTGCTGTCAATCAGCTTCATGAAATCCGATGTATATAACAGTGTCCATTGGAAAGATTGAATGCTATCAGTAGACATTTACAGCACTTACAAGATTTACAACAGAGACAGCTCTCACATCTTGATTATCAACAGAGTGCAGGCGACGTTAAGATATCTACAAGTAATCCTACGAAGCTTAGCACCACGACCACTATGAGCAATAGTAAACGAGGTCATAGCTGCTTCTGTTGTAATTGTTTTTTCACGGTGATGACAAAAATGATGATGATGATGATGATGATATCGAGGGCGACGATGATGATAAAGATATTGAGGTGACGTTGATGATAGTCGTGTCTTGCATTTCTCATCGGAAATGTTGATATGGCATTGTTGCTGCAGCTGCTGCTACTGATGATGATGATGATGATGATGATGATGATGATGATGATGATGATGATGATGATAACGATGATGATGATGATGATGATGATGATGATGATGATGATGATGATGATGATAATGATGAGGAGGAGGAGGAGGAGGAAGTGGAGGTGGAAGATGAGGAGGAAGAGGAGGAGGAAGAAGAGGGGGAAGTGGAGGAGGAAGAGGAGGAGGAGGTGGAGGAGGAAGAGGAGGAGGATGAGGAGGAGATTGAGGAGGAGGAGGAGGAGGAGGAAGTGGAGGAGGAAGCGGAGGATGATGATGATGATGATGAGAAGGAGGAGGAGGAGGAAGAAGTAGTGGAGGAAAAGTAAGTGATGGAGAAGGATAATATTGTTGGTGTTTGACAGTGAAGTTGGTACTTTTGGCAAATTAAATCAAGAAGGATAGAATCTGTCAGATGGCCCGTAAGTCGATAGTAATCATTCAACACTATAGTTTTGGCAGTCACGTGGTCCCAGGTTCGATCCGACTGCGTGGCATGTTGGGAAGGTGTCTCCTACTGTTCTTTCAGTGTCACTCTAGTCTTGTGAGTAAAATGAGATAGACGGAAGTTTGCGCTAGAATTTGAAACCATATTCACTGAAGTGATTGAAGAAATATACCTTCCTCAACAGCCAGGCCCTCGTCGACTTTATTGAAGCTGAACTTCGTCAGAAAAGTAAGGACGGAGAAAGAAGTGAATTTGTAAAACGTTGGGTGACCGTGGTAAAATGGTTAGGGCGAATGAACCTACTCTAAGCAGGCGCCTGTAGATTGGAGAATTGGAGCTGAGTGAGAGATTGTGACCTTGCTGGTATTGTTCTCGGGAGAACAATATACAGATTTCTCAAGCGAAGACACGAGTTGATATTCCATCCGTTGTTGCCATGCTGTGATAAGGTGTTAAGGTTTTCTACTCTAGGCACAAGGTCCGAAATTTTGTGGGGAGGGAGGGAGCCAGTCACTTAGATCGACTCCAGTACGCAACTGGTACTTAATTCATCTACCCCCAAACGGTTGAAAGGCAATGTCGACCTCGGTGGAATTTGAACTCAGAACGTAAGGACACACGAAATACTGCTAAACATTTTGCCCGGCGTGCTAACGTTTTTGCCAGCTCGCCACCTTAGGGGTGGAGGTTAATATTAATGCCTTCATGGTGAAAGCTTGGAGGTGTGATTAAAGGACTCACTTGGTTATCCTGTGGTTCCTAGTTCAATCTCACAACATAACAACCGTCACAAGTGATCTCTCCCATAGTATCGGGTCTACTCAGGTGCTGTGAGTGTAAATGGAGAGAGGAGAATTTGAATGGAGACTATAGGAAGAACTGTACTCATCTTTCTTTGCAAGGTTCACCTAAATCTACTCCTCCTTCCCCATTTGTTGTTGTTGTTGTTGTTGTTGTTGTTGTTGTTGTTCTTCTTCTTCTTCTTCTTCTTCTTCTTCTTCTTCTTCTTCTTCTTCTTCTTCTTCTTCTTCTTCTCCTTCTCCTCCTCCTCCCCCCTCTCCTTCCTTTTCATTTTCTTCTCCCCACTCCGTGGTGCAAAAAACATCCACTCACTCTCTCCATGTTACCCTGTCCATGGCTACGTGCTCACGTGGTTTTAAGCCTCCCAACCCCCCGGCCAACCCCTCTTTTTCAACGGCTCTGTTTCTTCTAGCTTAGGAACTACGGCTCTTCCAATGAGTTTTACATTACACCTACACTTTTACCCAGCTAAAAAAAAAACCATCATTATGCTCTTGTACGCCTTGTATGTCTTGTACGACAAATTCTATTCTGCTCCAAGGACCCAAGCCAGGTTTCCGGTCGATAGAAAACTTGAAACGATGTCCGTATTAATGGGCTGTTTTCTTCTAAAGCAAGCCGGGTTTTTGCCCCCATTTTCACCTCATATGTCTCCATAATCCTGCAAAGAAAAAGAAAAACAGGGGAACATGATGATGTCCTCATATTCATTTCTACATTAAACACAAACCAATACAGTTACAAAATAACTACGGGAATATGAAAATAGGAACTGCATAATGTATGGCAGACAATTGGTTGTGGACAGTTGTTATTTTAACTAAGGAGATGTAATCAGCTGGTAATGAAAAGGAGTTTTAGGCGTATTTTATTCAGAGGAAGTATATATAGGACTACATTATCTAATGTGTCTTGGCTGTTTAATAAATCAAAAGGTGTGATTTGAGAGAGTGTTAGCTTGGTGTCCTTGGGAGCCCAACCACATAACGTGTTGAATAGTTAGCTACATGGTAAATATTTAATGCCAAGATATATTCGTCTCAGGAACAACAACAACAACAACAACAACTGCAGCAGTAGCAGCAACAACATGAACAAGAACAAGAACAACAGCTATGGGTAAATGTAAAATTCAGTTCATGGAAACGCATAATGCTATACATATAAAAGTACAGACACACACATATACACACATTCATATATATCTGTTTTTGTTTTTATATGTATACATGTATGTATTGACATATAAGGTTTTATGCATATATATATATATATATATATATATATATATATATATATATATACGCACGCACACATATACATATATAATATCACACACTGAGAGAGAGAGAGAGGAGGGTGAGTGAGTGAGAAAAGAGAGAGAAACAGAGAGCGAAAGAGAGAGGAAGAGAGAGAAAAAGAAAGAAAGAAAGAAAGAAGGAAGGAAGGAAGGAAAGAAAGAAAGAGAGAAAAGATGACTGATAACAATCAGTCACCTGACTTTTGTGATGTTTTTGCTAATCTTAATACACCAAAATAATTCAGACAGACACCGCAACTGTAGTGTACTAGTGGCACCGACATTTCGACCAGAAGACCCCGCCCATTTCCAAACATTACCATATTTAGTCAATCCCCTTCTCCTTTCACTTCAAAATCCATATATTTACTTGTTCTGCTACCTCTACTTCTTCCCTTATAATACTTATCACAGTCTTTTTTTTTTTGACCTCCCGACCACCACGACCACCACCTTCAATTTCCTCTCACTTTCCTCTGACACTTTGCCCCCCCCCCCTCTTTCTATTAGCTTCACTTTTTTTCCTGCTACTTTCACTTTCTTTATACGGTTTGTTCGTCTTGTCTTATTTTTGTTCACTACTTCTCATTGAAACCTTCTATTTCTCTCTCTGCTCGCCTGTCTGTCTGTCACTGTGCTCGTGTCCCTCTGTCTGCCTGTCTGTCTTTCTCTCTCTTCTTAAACACGTTTTATCAACTTCTCTTCGCTTTCTCTTTTCTCTCTCTGTTCCGCCGCATATACACATATCATCGCATAACCCTATCAATATTTTATTTCCCCTTTTCACACCTTTCTTCCTTCCTTGCTCTCTTCTTTCCACCTTTCCCTGTTTCCTTCTGCTTTTCCTTCATTTTTCCTTCCTTCCTTCTTTCCTGCCTTCCTTCCGTCCTTTCAATCATTCTTTATTTTTCATTTATTTCTTCCACACACTTTTTTTTTTTAATCACCATTCACTTGAAGATTATGAGTTGATAATAACTGGATGACGATAACAAAGTTGATGATGATGATGATGATGAGGGAGAGGTAGAGGAGGAAAAGGATAAGAAAGAGGGATCATATGGCAATCCCCTTCTTCCTCCTCCCAATCTTCTTCCTTCCCATCATCATCATCATCATCATCATCATCATCATCATCATCATCATCATCATCATCATCATCGTTAACCTCATCCTCGCCATTGTCATAAGGCAATTAACATGATTTCTCTCTGTCGGACTATCTATCTATCTATCTATCTATCTATCTATCTATCTATCTATCTATCTATCTATCTATCTCTACAAC
>NC_068995.1:39623567-39625331 GCF_001194135.2 Octopus bimaculoides | reverse complement strand
CTCTGTCGGACTATCTATCTATCTATCTATCTATCTATCTATCTATCTATCTATCTATCTATCTATCTATCTCTACAACTCAATCACTCTCTCTCTGACTCTCTCTCTCTCTCTGACACTAATTGATTCTATTTTTGTCTTCGACTAGAGAACAAATACTATCGCTTTAAACAAAATGAATAAACACAAGCACACACGCACACACACACATACATACACACGCATACTACCCATATATGTGCTAGTGTTTATCACTCTATATGTGTGATTGTGTGACTGTGCGCAGGTCTGTATATGTGTGTATACATGAGCATGTGTTCATATAGCTATACACACACACACACACACACACGCACGCACCCACCCTCACACCTCCCACGCACACACTGCGCACCTACCCCCACGCATCCACATCCACACACATATATACATACATATCGGTATATGTGTGTATACCCACACAGATACACAGACCTAAACACACACACACACACACACACACACACAAACACACACGTATAACTGTGTGCCAACAAGTTAGATCGACTTTGTCTTTTATTCTTTCGGGGGTCGATGTAATCGATTACCCCTCCCCACCCCAATCCCGAATATTTCAGGCCTTGTGCGGAGAATAGAAAGGATTTAATCTCCATCATATTAGTTTCATTTCACTGCTACTCTCTCTCTCTCTCTCAATGTCTGTCTGTCTGTCTGTCTCTCAGTTTGTCTGTTACTCACACACACACACTCTCTCTCTCTTACTCTTCTTCCGTTTCCCACGCGCAAATATACACACACACACACATATATGTGGAAATGAAATCACACACACACACACACACACACACACGCACACATGCACGCGCGCACACACACACACACACACACACACACACACACACACACACTGATACAGACACTCATACATATCTTTCCCTTCAGGCACATTTGTTTGTTTGAATATGTTTATCCGATCGAACAGTTTCACTCACTCACTCATTCAATCACACAATCACTCACGCACATACTCACTCAATCATTCACTCACTCGTTACTCAATCACTCAGTCACTCATCCACATATTCACTCACTCACTCACTCAGTGACACTCACAATACTTCTGCACAGCAGTAAACCTCGGTTTACCGATCTATCTACCACATCTATCTATCTATCTATCTATCTATCTATCTATCTATCTATCTATCTATCTGTCTGTCTGTCTGTCTGTCTGTCTGTCTGTCTGCCTTTCTGCCTTTCTGCCTGTCTGTCTCTCTGTCTATCTGTCTATCTATCTATCTATCTATCTATCTATCTATCTATCTATCTATCTATCTATCTATCTATCTGTCTGTCTGTCTGTCTATTCGTGTGTCTATCCCTCGTCTTTCAGTGTGTGTGTATGTGGGTGTGTATGTGGGTGTGTATGTGGGTGTGTATGTCTGTCTGTTAGTCTCCGTCTCTCTCTATCTCTGTCTGTCTGTCTGTCTGTCTTTCTCCTTCTAATTTATCATCCTGTCTGTCTGAGGCTTTGCTTATCTGCCGATTTTCATTTTGTATGTCAGTGTATCCAATTACTCGCTTCCTTATATGTGTTTACACCGACATCCATCAACACAAACACACACACACACACTCATTTACACATTAGTATTTGTACATACACATCATCTATGTATGTGTGTATATATGTATGTATATATCTATCTATCTATCTATCGATCGATCGATTTGTTCCTCTCTCGATATATATATATATATATA
>NC_068995.1:39616145-39623137 GCF_001194135.2 Octopus bimaculoides | reverse complement strand
ATATATATATATATATACACACACATACACATGCTCTCACACACTCACACACGCACACACACTCACATACACACACATGTATATATATATATCTTAATATACCTTACTGAAGAACATGTTTTCCATTCGCACCGGTTCGCTCGAATCGTTTGTTCGAATGAAATACAGAAAGCATTTCCCATAGCTTACTTTATACAATTATTTATTTATATTTTACTTATTTATTTATTCTTGACGCTGATGAGTGGCCTACTCAGAAAGGACATTATATAATTCATGTCGAAGAATTGTTTTACAACGATTTTAGTTGTCCCTTTAAAGTTTTCCAGTGACAGTTAATCAATAGTCTCTGCGTAGAATTTTCAAATTTAATAATACTTTCGGAATAATCGTGAAGATTATTTGCCGTGATGATAGCAAGAAAATGTGCATACTTGTTTCATTGTACGTGCTTCTATGTGCGTTTGTATGTGTGTCTACACACACACACACACACACACACACACACACACACACACACACACACACACACACACACACGCAAATATATATAATGAGTAGAAGAGTTATACGTGAGCTACTTCAAGTTTCATGCTTGGATAGCACTGTAATAGGACGGGGTTGCGTAACATGCTATACACTATCCCGACCCTGCTTATGCCATTTTTGATACCTGACACCATTATTCTATGTACCTTCTTCTCTCTCTTTCTTTCTCTGTCTCTCCTTCTATCTTCTCCTCTCACATATACACACGTTCAACCGCAAGCTGGTAGATTACTTGATCTTTTCGTTCGTCCCCGAGGAACAAGATTAAAAATCTTTATCTCGCAATTTCACTGTCCACTTCTCTGTGACAATTACCGTTGTGTCGAACATCATAGTTAAATGAAGTAGTTATAAGTTAAAGTGGAATTGTAATTTACTATTAATTATACCTTTCATTGGAATGATATAACCGATTACATGCAATTACATAAAGTTAGTGTTTCTAAGATTATAGCGGATTGAGACCTGAGTTGATTAGACCAGAACATCTGAGTACTCATTATAGCTTGTTGCAGCATTTTTTCACGCCTATATTGGACCCATTCGTCTTGCTACTTTAAGCATACAACCCTTCTAAAGATTTTTTTTTAATTTGCAAAGGCAGCGAAGGAACCTTTATATAATTGCTCGAATTGAGATAAACAGCAGTCGAATATCCCTCATATGAAAGCTACCGTTTTGAATTACGAAGTATGTATTGAACACTTAAGTCCATTTTATACAAGACTGAAAAGTGATATGTGCGGATGGTAAAATTTTGCTTATAGGTCACCATCGTCAGCACTAACACAGCTGCAGCAACAACAGCGGCAGCAGCTGCAAGAGAAGCAGTAGCAACAATAAACATTGTTTAGATCGTATGATGTTTATATAACTAGGTGAGGAAAGGTATGTCTCGTACTGATATCAGAATGTTTGCAACTGCCGGCAGTTTATAGGATTACTAACCATGTATTTTGTATAGAAAACTTGATTAATATTACTAGATTTTGATATATCCATATTAAAGATATCTGGTTGAGGCGCAATGGCCCAGTGGTTAGGGCAGCGGACTCGCGGTCATAGGATCGCGGTTTCGATTCCCAGACCGGGCGTCGTGAGTGTTTATTGAGCGAAAACATCTAAAACTCCACGAGGCTCCGGCAGGGGATGGTGGTGAGCCCTGCTGTACTCTTTCGCCACAACTTTCTGTCACTTTTACTTCCTGTTTCTGTTGTGCTTGTAATTCAAAGGGTCAGCCTTGTCACACTGTGTCATGCTGAATATCCCCTAGATCTACGTTAAGGGTACACGTGTCTATGAAGTGCTCAGCCACTCGAACGTTAATTTCACGAGCAGGCAGTTCCGTTGATCGGATCAACTGGAGCCCTCGACGTCGTAAGCGACGGTGTGCCAACAAATAGATATCTGATTAAATGTTGCTTGGTTGATTTTTCTAGTTAAAGAGAGAAAGCGAGAGAAAGGAAGAGAGAGAGAGTGAGGGTGAGAGAGGGGAGAGAGGAACAAAGATGCTGATAGAGTCAACTTATAAAGGTGCATGATGAGTGCACACACTAGGCTTGATGGCTGGCAATGAGTAAAGGAACGTCAGACACACACAAGAAATTGGGAAAATGTGGAATCTGAAGACTGTTGTCATAGGTGTCCTAGGAATGATAGCAAAAGGGGCTCATTTATCTAGCTCAGACACCAGGAAGTACAATAATGGAAGAACTTTTTTTAAAAAGCAGTGTCCACGTGAACTACCCATTTTCTATGTATAATATTGTCTATGTAATCCCCAAAATATTTAAATCTATAAACAGTGTCAAAATTCTTTTCAATGAACATAACATCAAATACGTTTTACTGTCGTCTTAACATCAGACGCTCATCGTAAAATCAAATTACTGTTAACACAAACTTCTAATTTACTTCTGTTTTGACAGACATTCTCTAGAACACTACTCTGTACAAAATCAAATATATGGCACTCTACTCATAGCACCAACTTAAACTTCTAACGTGTTGCTTATTGAGGTCTCCGGGTGAGACTTAGAATCAACTTTTACAAGTACACAGCAAAAGCCAAACATGTAATAATAATAATAATAATAATAATAATAATAATAATAATAATAATAATAATAATAATAATAATAATAATGACTGACGTTATGAGCATCCCTGATCTCGAGCAGGAGTAGTGAGGGAGCATCATATTCATGTGTTGAGAAGAGTTATAAAGTAAATACCAGTTGTACATTGGGGCCGATGTAATTACCTTACCATGTTCCTAGGAATCTCTGGCCTTTCGCCACTATTTGAAACCAATCATAATAATTCTCTCTTAATTTAGCAGAAGACGAAGGTGTAAATAGATTACATCGACCGCTGTACTAGAACTCCGAATGGATGAAAGGCAGTTGACCTCGCTGGAATTTGAAATGAGAAAGTTATGCGCCGAAAGAAATGCCGCTAAGCATGTTGTCCGATGCTCTAGAAAATTCTTATAATCCACCATTTTTCTTGATATCATTTCTTTATCTTATTTTCCGGTATTTCTATGGAGAATGTCAAACTGTCTTCTGTTATTGCCAACCAATATTACTATCAACAGTTTAGAATGTCAAATATTAAATTCAAAAACATAAATAAATAAATAGATAAATAAATAAACGAAAAATATAAAAAAGTAAATCAAAATAAAAATGATGACGTCAAGACAGAAATGATTTTAACTGAGTAATGATATTTGTCCCAAGATATTATCTTGTCAGCTATGATCCGTTACCTTTATTGAATTTTAAATAGATTTTTCAGTCATTTTAATTTTTTGCTTTTTTTTTGCCTCTCACTGCCTTTCTGTTTATAGATACAAAAAGAGAGTGTATGTGAGAGAAAAAGCAGAGAGAGAGAGAGAGAGAGAGAGAGAGAGAGAGAGAGAGAGGGTGAGAGAGAAAAAGAGAGAATGGACAGAGAGAAAAAGACGGAGAGATAGAGAGAAACCTTATGTTTTTCTCTTCCAAATTGCTCTACTGTTTTTGTCGCTGTATATATTTTATCTCCATTGTATATACATTTCCTCTTTGTGTTTCTGTCTGTCTGTACACGTTTCTTCTGTTTCTCTTTCTTTTGTCCCTGGCTCTTTTTCGCTTTCTTTCTTTTCCTCTCTCTACATCGCTCCCTTCTATTTCTTTCTGCCAATGTTGAACATGGTTTGAAAAATATTAATCAACGTTTTCTCTTCTTATTTGATTTTGTTATTGTCGTTAATTCATTATGCATGTTCTTTTTTTGGAACTTGCAATTTAATTATTATTATTTTTATTATATACTATTGTGTGATGGTCTGCTGAGAAGCTTAACACCTATCACTTGCAACGTCTTCACAACTTAAAGGAAGTACAGGAAATGAATTAACGAACCTAATTAGTAGGATATTAAACTCAAAACTCAAAACACTAATCTTTACCGATTGAACAATGTTTTAGAGAAAACAGTGTCTTACTAGAAATAGTATATCAATTTGACGAAATGTATGAAAACGCATTAGTTTAAACTAAGGGTTGGGAAACCTCCACCTGCGGGTTCAATTGCGAATTTTTTTTCGAACAATGAAAAATACAAACAGAGAAACGAGACATGCAACATAAAGAATATACCCTTTCATCAGTTGTCCCTCTTTCATCTACTCCGCGTTTCGAAGGTAAGGACAACCACATATGCATATACACACATACGTTTATACACATATATGTAAATTTGGGTATATGCGTGCGTGCTCATGTGTGTGTATATACACGTGTATGTAAATAGGTGTGATACGTACACAATCAATAGAATAATGTATTTCAGCATGTCTAAAGAAAGCTAGCAATAATTGCTATATTCTAATCGGAGGATTTTACTTCGCGTTCCCATGTTTCCCCAGCTAACTCTCATCACCATAATTAAGCTGTCTTCGATGTAATCAGGCTTACCACAAACTAGTTAAGTTGTTCTCGATGTAATCAAGCTGACAACATTGTTACTGAACTCATTTCTTTTTCTCAGTGAAACCAGAATAGTTTCAATTCGAGAAACTCACAATAACTTTCCCACCTTAATGAAACTAAAAACGACACCTACGTTTAATTTCGGTTTCCTATACGTAACTGCAAGAAATTCAGGAAATCACGCAAGAGCACAATAGAGGAAGAGAGAACGATAGAGAGGAAGAGATAGAGCGAAGCAGAGAGAAGAAAAGTGAGAGATAGATTGAAGGAAAGAGAGAGAGAGAGAGAGAGAGAGAGAGAGAGAGAGAGAGAGAGAGAGAGAGAGAGAGAGAGAGAGAGAGAGAGAGAGAGAGAGAGAGAGAGAGAGAGAGAGATAGAGATAGAGAGAGAGAGTGGGATGAAGATCAGTGGTAGTACATATAAATTAGAAATATCCATATGCTAATACTAATTTCTCGTTTCAATTGCTTTAAGACTCTACTCCATACACATCACACTCCACCTACAACCATTCGTAGATAAACCCTTTGTATACGTTTGATATTTTTTCTGGAAGGGAGAATCGAACTTATAACTCAAAGCAAACGAAGTCATCACCAGTTCCCTATTATTACCATTACATACATTCAGTTAGTAATGGTGTATCAAACTGCAGTAACTGTTTGGCGTCTATTATTGGCTAACATTGGTTTCAAATTTTGGCACAAGGCCAGTAATTTCGGGGGAGAGGTAAGACGATTACATCGACCCCAGTATTTAACAGGTTCTTATTTTATCGAGCCCGTAAGGATAAAAGGCAAAGTCGACCTTGGCGGAATTTGAACTCAGAACGTAAAGACGACCGAAATGCTGCTAAGCATTTTGCCCGGTGTGCTAAAAATTCTTTTCTACTGTAGGCACAAGGCCTGAAATTTTTGATTTAGGAGGACAGTCGATTAGATCGACCGCAGTGCGCAACTGGTACTTAAATCTATTGACCCCAGAAATGATGAAAGGTAAATTCGACCATGGCGGAATTTGATCTCAGAACGTAAAGGCAGACGGAAAACCGTTAAGCATTTCGCCCGGTGTGCTAGCGATTCTGCCAGCTCACTACCTTAGTTAGTGCCCAATATTGCGAGTGAAAGTATTTAGTTATGAACACAGGAGAAGAACCAATGATCCGTGGAACACACGTGTTTGGAACGGTGCGTCCATTAACGTTGTTGCTCCTAGGAAGAAATACCATAACTGGTTTTGCGATAGTGTATATGCATTAAATATGATACATAGATGAGTACTTTTGTAAACTATTATATTTTATAAGCATTTAATATCTTTAATATAACGACTCTTATTATGTAATATTACAATTGTGTAATATTACAATTCGCTGTACCTTTTTCCACGTGTAATTTATACGGGTATGTGCTGTATGTGTGTGTGAATGTGCTTGTGTCTTTTTGTCTATGACATCTCACCACCAGTTGACAACCGGTGTTGATTTGCTTACATCCCGGTAACCTAGCGGTTAGACAAAGGTGTGATAGCACTATATAGTAAACAAAGAGTAGGACGTGAAACAATTTTGACTAGTAATGTATCTTGGATATCATAGTATATTTCGGAATATTTAATAATGTGTTTTGCAATAATGTGATTCTTTTATCTGTTTTTTGCAATGCAAATTATTGTGTTCTGAAATAATTAGTCTGCAATAATATACGCTATAAGTAATTCACTGTAATATAAAAGGAGATAAACCTATTTTCTCCTTTATATTTTTCCATATCATCCGACTTGTGTAGAATTTTCTTAACATTTCCTGCATTCATATATACTTACACAGAAATACACATATACACACACACGCACACACGAACACACACATATGCATATATATGTATATACATACAAACGTAGATAAACATGTATATGTATGTATATACCTCCATATACATACATGCGTATACAGACATGCATATACATACAAAAATTTGGTCTGCACACGATTTTTACTAAAAAGAACAATTGTCCAAAATTTTGGTAAACCGAAGATTAGCGCAAACTGCACATTGGTTAGTTAATCATGATACATTTTCCTTCTAATTCAAAACAGTTTTCAGCTTAAATACATAAACATGTACACACGGAAACCCTTTTCTATACAAAAGGCTTACAGCAACACGTGACCCCATTCTCTTATCTCATTTGTACTTTTGCTATACATGTGAAAGTTACATCATGAATAGGTACACCGATACATTACATCTTCAGTTAAATCATAGTACGAAATCATTTATTATGTGAAAATGTATTTCTAATTGTTTTCCTTACTTATATATAAAAACATATAGTAAAACTGTTTCACTCTTATGTTAAAAGGTTTGGCAAGCAATAGATAAATAAAAAAAATATATATTAATATAAACAAATATAACGTATTTGCAACATTTTCGCAGTATTTTTTACACACCCACACACAAA
>NC_068995.1:39611429-39615151 GCF_001194135.2 Octopus bimaculoides | reverse complement strand
ACATATTCATATTCATTTACAGTAGTCATTTTGGTCCTCTTAGCACAACACACACAAACGGGAGAGATTAAGCTGAGCAAATATTTTACCAAAGATATGAATTAAAAATGCGAGCAAACATGTCAACTCTTAACTAAAAAAAGCCACAGTAAAAACAATACAAAGTGTTTAGCTCATCCACTTCACATCACTCAGTCAATCGATAAAATCGATAACTAGGCGTAGTAGAACACCTTTTTTGATATAACACCTTGCAATCAGTGCATAGATACTTAAAGCCTTGTGATTCAATCGTCCCTACTTCTTCGCCACAATTACTGGCCTTCTGCCTGGTGAAAAGCGCTGAATAACGCAACATGTAAGCTTTCTGCGAATATATATAACTCGAGCGGGCTTCTATCAAGATAGGTAAAGCCAGTTTATTTTCATTATTCTGATGATGACAATGGAAAAAGAAATAGCTTACAGCAATGCTTAATTGATTTTCATGTTTTGTATATCTAGGCCAACTCTGATCGAGATGATTTCAAGCATGCATTGGATGCAACCATGCAGATAGGCGCACTCAACGAAACTGTTGTTCTGCTTATGTCATGACGTAGTATAGCTTAAAACCTTATTTCTACCCTGGATATGCGGCGATCAATCACGCAGGTTGTAGTGTCGGTGTTTTGATATGTAGAAGAAACAGCTATGCGATTGCTGATTAGCGGTTAAATCGTGACTATTTACCTGTGCTTTAATTCTTTTATCTCGTGGGAAGGGAAACAGTACCCTTGTCTCTTAAAGGGCTGCTGAGAATGGCAAAAGCAATGCTTAAAATGTTTAGCTTGTTTCTCATAGAAAAATGTGGGCAAGAATGGAAATTTAGTGAGCTAGTTGTGAAAACCAAAGATTGCACCGTTGTTTTCTAGAATTTGAATTGGTAGAATAACTAGGGAAAAAATTGGGTGAGGGCGTGAGTTAGTGGAAGTATTCTTTTTTAAATCTCTTAACCAGTGGGGAAGGCATTGCCTATGGTCTATTATAGAGCCTGCTGGTGAAAGGAAGATATCCTCAAACCGGAAGCCTGATCCGGAAGATGTGGTCGCGACAAGACAGAAAGGAAACTAGAGACAAATCTTTCTAGAACAACACTACCATTCCATTTGATCTGATCTGATCTCATGAAGTGCAAATCTCTTTTTAGTTGTTCAGAAGGAATGTGAGTGGGTCTATGACTGTAGTTGTGCAAATGAAACTCAGTTCTAAGTTTAATGACCAAAGGTCATTCAACAGATGTGGAGTGCTCTTCATCACTGACATATTATTTCACTTTCAGCGGTAGCCAATGGCACTCAGCACATATTTTGAACTCAATTTTACACATGCAACGATATTGCTCAATGCTCTATTTTTAATTATTTAAGGACCAGTTGGCAACCTCACTTCTCAGTGAATAACCCAACCCATTCTCACCTTATATGCGTTCAATTCTGAACTGGAACACGTTCTGTTTAAGTTACCAAGGATGTTGTAAATGAGTCACGTCTGTTACTGTTGTTTATATTACTGAACTGGCTCAGGTTTTCTTCATTATTCTGTCTCTGTAACTGTTATTTCTCTTACTGTTGATTTGATGTTGTTGCTGTTGACGTTGTTGGTGTCATTTCATTCGACATTTTGTTGACATTCTCCAACATTTTGTTGTTGGTCGTGACAATGTTGACATATTTATCTCTGCTTCTTTCCGCTGTATTATTTTTCTTCTTGTAGTTGTTATTTTCCTTCACATGTGGCTTTTGCTACTACTGTTGCTATTACAAGTGGTATTGATGATGGCGGTGGTAGTGGCGTTGGCTATACTGGTAACGTTTTCCGAATCACTGCGTTGTCAAATCATAGCATTACTGACGCTCTTAGAAACAAGACATACTCACCTGATATTATATCTTTGCGAAATATCTTCGTAAGAAGCCATTTTTTTTTCCCTTTCGCTTTGACAAGAAAAACATTGAAAGTAGACAGCAACATTACTATCACCTCACATGTCAACGTTGCCTCCCACCATTCCTCCAACCACTCTTTTCTCTGAAAACATCAAATTTGCTGCAATTTTTTATTGAAAAAAATATATAACCGCTGGTTTAAAGGAAGTCACACAACATCTGTGCCACCTCATAATTAGGAGAAACACTCCAAGTTGTTTAAAATCTCTTTTCTATGAGAATGTTTTAAACAATGATAATGAGGAAAATTCCAACATCCGCAAGAGAAATTCTTGCATTTCAAATTCAAATGTATGGAGCTTAGATGTTTAAAACTAAACGAACTCTATTGTAATAACAATAATAATGATAATAATAATAATAATAATAATAATAATAATAATATGGGTACTGCACACATTCTACGCAAAACACTTTCAATACAGTAAACATAAGAGCACCACAGCAAACCACAGCACGTACCCAAGGCGCACAGAGCTGCGCTCGGTAGTGAAGTGAAAGCACGTTATAAAAATAAAACTACTGAATAATAATAATAATAATAATAATAATAATAATAATAATAATAATAATAATAATAATAATAATAATAATAATAATAGTAACGATGATGATGATGATAATGATAATAATAATAGTACTGTAGAATTTGATCTATCCACCAAGCTGTTAGTCTTCCCCAAACTGTTTCCTCCAACAACCACATATTTATGATTATCTCAAGTACAGAACAAAAGTTGAAAATAAAGAACATTTATTAAAATCTTTTAATAATAAATAGAAATAATGATAATTATAATAATAGTGGTGGTGATGGTGATGATGATGAAAAAATAGAAATACAATTAATGATAATATGCTGCAGCTGCTAATACTACAACTACTACTATTCTGATAGCATAGGAATCTGAGGCCCCACTACCGTTACTACCACTGCCCCGCCCACTTGTTGAACCTCTGAATCTGTTAATATAACAATGACAAATAATAAAAAAATAAAAACAATGATATCAGAGATGATAAAAATAAAAATAATAATAATGAAAGGAAGTAGGTGGAGCCTCTCCATGTCCTGATTAATAATACATCTAGTGATGGTGTCACAACAAAAACACTGGTAACTGCGCAACCTGATAATCGCTACCTCACAAGAGTGACAATGAAAAAAGAAAATATTATGAATAACGGTCGTAATGAAACTGAAACCGTTGATGGTGACAGTGTTGCACCCGGCAGGCTCGGAGATTCTGGTCCGGCTCCAGCCTGTCGATATCCAGAAAGGGACCACCACACACGGCGTAGATGGAGCAAGCAAATTAATGCTGTGGCCATGGAGTGTTACCACCCGAGCAACCCGTTAGTTGAAAATGGTGCTCAAATTAGAGGTTACCGACAACGTATGTATGTTTTTATTACTACCCACAAGGGGCTACACACAGAGGGGACAAACAAGGACAGACAAACGGATTAAGTCGATTATATCGACCCCAGTGCGTGACTGGTACTTATTTAATCGACTCCGAAAGGATGAAAGGCAAAATCGACCTCGGCGGAATTTGAACTCAGAACGTAGTGGCAGACGAAATACCGTTAAGCATTTCGCCCGGTGTGCTAACGTTTCAGCCAGCTCGCCGCCGACAACGTATGTATGATCAGTAGACGAACAAATTTCACCATTTTCATCTAACGACAGCTTGGTTGGAATTCATTTTATCGACCACGGAAGGATGAAAG
>NC_068995.1:39604598-39607098 GCF_001194135.2 Octopus bimaculoides | reverse complement strand
CAAAGGTAAGTTCTCTTCAGCTTTGAGTCGATGTCTCTTTATATCTATAAACTGTGAGATTTGCATATATGAATATATACATTTTACGTATTGCTTGCACTGTAGAACCTTCCTCAAACCAGATGTCGACTGAATATCGCATCGACATCCATGCCCTCCGACATTATTCATCCCTTCAACAATGCCGGGCAGTGTGGAATCTTTCCTGGCAATGTTTGGGTTCTTTGGGCTTACACTCTAACTAGCACACATTCTTCTGCTTTAAATCATGCGGTCACACCCCCCCAAACTAAGTGTATACATATCTTATTTGGAACAACATATCAGCGAAAGTTAGTCCATCAGACCAAAGTTTTGACATGTGTAGATAATACCTTTTATTGAATACAACATGCAAATAAGCGTTCGCATTACAAATATATATATACATACACACGCAGTACGAAGGCACGAATGCACAAAAACATATAAGCGCACAACACATACTCACACATTTACATGTTCCCACACACATACTTTATTTGAGTTAAAATTTTACAATTTATTTACTGAACATCACCTTCTTAGCACCAGTTGGAACGTATAGTTTACAGATTATATACTTTTCTTAATATACATTGCAAATAAGAACATCTCTTACGGCCATACATCCATACAACACGCATTTATTACATCCCACCTACATGATATTGGTCAACTCAGAGATACTTGTCCAAATTACCGCCCAATGAAATACAGTATAGTACCAATACTTGTCCAAATTGCCGCCCAATGAAATACAGTATAGTACCAATACTTGCATTATTCATTAAAACAATAAAAATAAGGTACTTAACCGAAAAGTTTCGATTGAAGTAGCTCAACCGAATTATAAATATTCATGTCTTTTTGAAAAAAATAGAAGATGGATTTTTGACTTACAAATTATTCTTAGTAATGTAAATTACACGAAAATTAATTTCAAGTGAGAATCGTAAAAGTGTCCTTGAGTTAATTAGCTAAGCTCTTGATCGAAGACTGTTTTGGAAATAATTTATGACATAGAATCAATTGTTTGACATGTTTTTATAATGAAAAGTTTACAGGTGCAGCCATGGATGTGTGGTTTTGGAGCTTACTTTGTAACCATATAGTTTCGGGTTCAGTTCCCCTTCGCGACACCTTAAGGGAGTAGTCTCTTCTATTAGAGCTCCAGGCCGACAAATATCTTCTGAGTGAATTTGATTGGCGGAAACTGTGCAGTAGCCAGTCATATGTATATTTTTGAATTTGTATTTGATCTCACTGCTTGGTATCCGGTGTTGGATTGTTTACGTTCCAATGAATTAGATGTTTGGCAGAAGAGACTTTAGAGATAAGTACTAGGATCAATTTGTCCGACTAAATCTTTGAAGGTGGTGCCCATCATAGACGCAGTCCAATGACAAAAACAAGTTTCAGAAAAAATAAAAAAGAAGATCCATAAGTAATGAGTTGAGAAAATAATTATGATACTTATATATCTCTTCGAAGAATTAGGGATCGAAATAATGCTAATTTGTTACAGCCAAGAATAAAAAATTTTATTTACGAGATTTTCTCACATCAGATATTTTTCTTTTTACATTGATGATTGGGAAACGCATAATCTCCAACATGTTCCTCTTAGTAGGTTTTAGATCGAAAATATATAATCATGAAACATTAACGTTCTTCTTGCTTTCATTCATTTTCTAATATCGGTATAAGTCATAGGGGTGAATCGTTTCCCTAATTCTGAAAATTGCAAGAGAATACTTCTAAAATTGATAGATGGCATTCTAATGTCGATACACAAAATTTTGATTGAATTTGTGTTCTATGTTTTTAAACCTCTTGAATGTAATATTTCGATATAATAGACTTGCTTACAAGATTTTAGAGTATACGTAGTCTCGTATGCATTTACTAACTATATCCTGTTCATTTTTGGTTGCGTTGATTAACCAGCTTTGTTGATTGCGTATGAAATTGTTCAGATTACAATAATGAAAGGTGCTTCTAAGATTTTCACCTTGGATAAGTACATATCTATGCAACTGAACTCGTCGTTTTTATGTTGATTGAATACATCTTTTCTTTTTTGTTGCTTATTTTCTGCATACATACATACAAATATATTTGCATACATACATACATACATACACACATACATACATACATGCGTGCATGCACGCATGCACGCACACACACTCGCGCGCGCACATATACTCACGCGCGCACACATATACAGCTCAAAAGCACATTTTTAGTTTACCGCCTCGTATTTGTATATTATTTATAATTTGAAGGACGATAAATGCTTTGTGTTACGTATCTTAGAATTTATTATTATGATTATTAATATTTACTTTCATTATATCTTTGCTTTATCCTATTTTTATTTTTCCACTGTCCCTGTACTGGGTTGGTGTATGTTTCCTTCGAAACCAGGAAACCAGATTTGTTGTGCGTAGGTGTATATATATATGTGTGTGTGTGT
>NC_068995.1:39601751-39602886 GCF_001194135.2 Octopus bimaculoides | reverse complement strand
CTATAGCATCGGGCCGACCAAATACTTGTGAGTGGATTTGGTAGACGGAAACTGATTGAAGCCCGTCGGAGATATATATATATGTATATATATTTATATGTGTGTATATATATATGTGTGTGTGTGTGTGTGTGTGTGTGTGTATATATGTCTATCTATATGTTTGTGTATCTGTGCTTGGCTCCCACCATTGCTTGACGACCGATGCTGGTGTGTTTACATCCCTGACACATTAGCGGTTCGGCGTAATAGGCCGATAGAATAGTTACTAAGCTTACAAAGAATAAGTCCTGGGGTGGATTTGCTCGACTAAAGGCGGTGCTCCAGCATGGCCACAATCAGATGACTGAAACAAGTAAAAGAGTAAAAGAGTAAAGATTATTCTCTTTCTTGGTCATATCTTATCACCACTGCTACTCTTCTCAGTCAAGCAATCATACGTTATTTATCATCCGTTTGTTCAATAATTATACATTTGTCTGCTACCGGTTCTCATTCTCGCTAGTGTTTCATAAGAAAATCACTAAAATGACAACGAATGATATTGCTGTATATCATTTTGAGGACTTATGATATTGTCTATAAGAAAGTTAATGAGTAAATCAACACCAGTTCATGGAATTGTCTGATTGATTACTCGTGTGCAACAGTTCACCAGTCTCTAGCAAGATGCTTTTATTCGACCATTGGTGAAATCTGATCTTCATCTCAGTTCGGTTAAGTGCACACGTGCATGTATATAAATATGTATGCATATGTGCATATATAATAATATGCGAATATATATATATGTGTTCGTGTGTGTGTGTGTGTGTGTGTGTGTGTGCGTGCTTGTGCGTGTGTGTGTGAGAGATTGTGTGCGTGCCTATGTTTGTATGTATGTGTATATATATATATATATATACATATATATATATATATATATGTGTGTATATGTATATGTATATATATGTATATATGTATGTGTGTATATATATATGTATATATATGGGAGAATATACAAATAATAACAACAGACGAGGAGAGGTGGTGTAAATAACAAAAGGATATATTAGTATGACGCTCGGGAATACGGAAAGTCTTTGACGTTTCGAGCTACGCTCTTCAACAGAAAGAATACGGAGACAAGGAGAAA
>NC_068995.1:39600107-39600724 GCF_001194135.2 Octopus bimaculoides | reverse complement strand
GAGTAAGAGAGTAAGAGTGTAGAGATTAGGAGAGTAAGAGTGTAGAGAGTAAGAGTGAGAGAGGGGGAGTACGAGAGAAGAGAGTGAGAGAGAGTAAGAGAGAGGAGAGAAAGAGTAGGGGTGAAGAGAAGTGGGAGTGGAGAGAAGTAGGAAGAGAAGTTGGAGTGAAGAGAAGTAGGAAGAGAAATTGGAGTGAAGAGAAGTAGGAAGAGAAGTGGGAAGAGAAGTAGGAATGAAGAGAAGTAGGAAGAGAAGTAGGAATGAAGAGAGGTGAAGAGACGTACAAAGAAGTAGGAGTCGGAGCAGGATGTGGGGGAGGGGAGAGATGGGTGGTAGTAGGGAGGGTGGGTGTTGGAGAGAGACAGGAGGAGGGGGTTAGATGAAGAGTGGAGGGGAGTTGAGCCCATGTGTCGCAAAGGAGCGAAGATAGAAGATTAATCCCTGTTCACGGCGCAAACGGGAGTCGGGATGGCCCCTGTGCATGGACAATCCAAACACAGACAGGTGTTGCCGTAAGGAGTGGCCGGCAGAACGGAAGTGGCGTGACACCGGGGTGTCATTGCCGACGTTGATGTCTCGGAGGTGTTCCGCGAATCGGTCGGCCAGGCGGCGCCCCG
>NC_068995.1:39597269-39599420 GCF_001194135.2 Octopus bimaculoides | reverse complement strand
GGGGGGGGGGTGAGTATGTGTCTTTGTGACAGAATTTGTCCTACACCACCGCTTGACAACTTGGTATTGGTGTAATTTATGTCCTTGTATCCTAGTGGCTCGGCAAAGGGAACTGATATGATAAGTTCCAGGTATGACAAACCAATACAATCTATACCAGTCTTTGTCTTCACTTGTAGGTGTGTTAGGATTGTAGAAGTTCACCTACGTTATGTCTTTGTTTATTTCAAGCAAAAATCATCATGTTTTGGAATAGCATGTGTCCTCCATAGTTTATTGAAACATGATCAGTGAATAATTGTAATCTTAGTGTTCCGAGTGTGGCCAGCTGACACTTTCCATCACAGCCAGCAAAATAAATATAATAATTTTCATGATATAATCATAATAATAATAACAGTGATTATAATGACAATGATAATAATAATAATAATCATTATCACATAATTGTAGTTATATAACTTTTATATAATATATAAGTATGTGCTTATATATATATAAAGCAAAGCCAATGAAAAATAATAAAGCAAAAATGTTCAAGGGATGTTCATACATGTATTATTAGGTTCTCGCTCAAAGTAGAAAAACATGTATAATAGTATAACGTTTCGGACACAGTCCTTCGTCGGATACTAGAGATCCATTCATGATAGATTGACAGGAGATGAAAGGAGATAAACAAAGAGATGAGAGATTGGATAAAAAAACTTCATGGGATACATTTGCATGCTCGACATCTACCTAATTAGAAGTGCGATAGAAAGATAAGCCAATTCATGTACCCCACCCCCGCATAGATACACACATACATACACGTACACACACTGACACACACGTGTATAACAGATGGTACAATAAAATATATCATATAGAAATGTATATAAGCATATATTAATTTGAATTTATATTTATTTATACATAGTAATTTCCTTAAAAAATGTTCATTTGTGACTATTTGCAAGCACTTTCTACTGCAGGTTGGAAATTTTTCGAGAAAGTGATCGTAGGAAAAGAAAACATAACTTGAACATCTTTGAGATTTCAATTCTTCTAAAAATATAACATAAATAATATAGCTTAAATGTTTCTGACACTTCAATCTTTATAAAAGTATAATAAAAATAAACCCCCACATCATCATCATCATCATCATTACCATCCAAGGGAGCATGAACAATATCAAGCCCAACAATAGAACAATAAGGAAACTTCAAAGAGAGACATTCGGAAAGTGTATGGAATCGTCTCGTGATAAGCACGAATTATTCAAAATTAAAAAAAAAGCAAGAACTATTTAATATAATAATCTACAAAGCAAATACCAATGAATGGGTTACTTATATAGTCATTGATTTTACTAGAAATAGAAAGCAACATTACTTGTCTTTGCCGGTCTACGTTTGCTTTCAATCCAACTGATTCCCTGAAGAATCACATGTCATGAGAGACAATCAAGGTATTTCTACGAGGTCACGTGGTCTGACATAAATAGCAACCAAATCATGCCTGACAGCTTTATACAAGAAGGACAAGTTGGATAAAGTAGGCTTGGCTAGAATATCAGAAACATACAACAGAATTAAAATGGTTTAAGAGGTTTTGATCTCGGGCTAAAATGGTTGGATCAGAACTGTGGTGAGAAACAACCACCACGACCACAGACTTGAGCACCACATTCGCAACCAACGTCTCAGCCGTCGTAGCCACCGTCAACACCGCCTCCGCCTCCACCACCTCCGACACCACCACCTCTGCCATCACTACCGCTACCACCGCCACCATTATCAGCACCATGACCACCAAAAGTGTAACGACAACAATAATCTCTTAGACGCATCATTTAATTATTTTAGTAATTAATGAAATAAATAAGAGTAGGAAGGCTTATATGCCGTGGTGATGGTGGTGGTGGTGATGTTTGCGTAGTAGAAGAAAAAAGACTAATACAGGTAGGCGTATATGTGTGTGTGTGTGTGTGTGTGTGTGTGCACATGACTATTTGCGTCTGATTGTTTATACATATATACTACATAAATACTATATAAATACTACAAAAATACATTTGGAGCTAAGCTTTGATATATATATATATATATATATACATGTTTCTCTGTGTATATACATGTACAATGTATATGTATATATATATAT
>NC_068995.1:39595961-39597029 GCF_001194135.2 Octopus bimaculoides | reverse complement strand
GGTGTATATATATAGAGATAGAGACAGAGGAGAGAAAGAGAGGGAGAGAAACAGTGAGAGAAGGAGACTGCATCAGAGGAGACAAAATTAGCACCAGAACATATAGTGTAATAATAGGAAAATATGAAGAGTGGACAAATATATTTTGGAACGGTATATTTTAGTCCTTGTCGGTAAATGTGAGTAGGAGGAAGTTAACTGTGAAGTATTGATGTGTTGGTGCTGCTTGTGTTGGTGGTGCAGGCGCTAGTGGTGGTGGTTGCGGTTGGTGTTGGCTGTGCAGAAGTTGGTGTCAGTGCAGGCGTTAGCAGAGGTGTAGGTGTTGGTAGTGGTAGTGGTAGAAAGAGGTGTTGAAGGAAAATTCCAACCACTATACATTAGTCCGAGTGAATAAATTAAACAGTTACCTTGAGACGACCTTGGGATAGTCATAAAATATGCTATGACGAGAAAAGAAGGAGAAAAAAGATGAAAAAAGAATGAGAGTAAGAAGAAAGGTGTGGGGAGATAAGAGCGCGCTTGTATAAAGAGTGAAAGAGAGAGAGAGAGGAGAGAGGGAAATAATTTTAGAACAATAGTGAAAGTGAAAGTCTAAGAAAAACATAGAGAGAAAGGGAGAGAGAGGGAGAAATAGATTTTGAGTGTGTGCTTCTGCAATTATATGAAAATCATACACAGGAATAAATTTCTAAACTTATTTTAAACAGCCTCACCAAATACTTATATACCCACACTCCCCTGATGCTTTAAGACGCTACAAGTCATCACTACTCCATGCACATTATCACACACACACACACACACACACACACACACACACACACAATGCATACACGCACACCCACTGCATACACGCACACACACACGCTCGCACACAGATGCTGGCACACACACACACACATACATATATCTTGTTGCCTTTTGCAGTACCACCTACATATTATTCATAAGTAATAGGGTTGTGTTATTTATGAAAATGTGCTAATGAGAAAAATTAAATAACAATCAGATACACACAAAAGCTAACACACGCATATAATACAATATATATGTGTGTGTGAGTGTATA
>NC_068995.1:39594452-39595534 GCF_001194135.2 Octopus bimaculoides | reverse complement strand
TATATATATATATATATATGTATATATATATAGATAGATAGAAAGAAAGAGAGAGATTTACCAATGCTCAAATTTATACAGTTATGGTTCTGTTTATCTTAAGATTTTTCGTGTATTTGAAATATATTGACACACCTGTATAAAATCTGTATATATTAAATGTTTTAAGATATACACCCGTTTATATATATATACACATGAATCCCTACATATATATGTATATATATATGTATACATATATATACATATATATCTATGTATGTATATATGTGTATATATAAGACTGAGCCTGCGTATGTGTGTATATATATATTTATATATATATATAGATATATACATGCATATTTATATACATACATATACATACATACATGAATTGTATAGATGCATACATACATACATACATACATACATAGACTAATAATAATGATAATAATAATGTATACTTTATTTCTCTCGGCTCACGAGCTTATTCTCTCTATCTGTGTACCTTTCGCCATCATCTATCATGTTAGGTCAATTTTTCTGTTGGTAGCCCTCTTTCTCTCTGTTGCTTATCTCTTTTTCGTTTTCTCTCCTAAGATTACCGTCTCTCTCTTGTCTTTCATATATCCATAACTCCCTATTTTACATCTGCTTCCTATACGTTAAAAAATAAATTTCTTGTCTCTCCTCTATCACTCAAATATAATTGGTTTTAACACGCAAGGCATGCACACGCACACACACACACACACACTACACACAAGGACACTCATAGAGAAACGGTCAAGGACAAATGGTATAAAACTTTTCATTCTCTTCGTCTTCACACACGCGAGCACAAATATATATATGTACGTATATAAATATACATACATACATACATATACATATCTATATATAAATACATGTGTATATATATACATGTATATTCGTACATTTAGACGTATACATATATACACACACATACATATATTGTTATGTATATACACACATAGATATGTACATACATGTAAACACATAAACGCACAAATATATATATATACATATACGTAATGTATGCATAAGATATGTATATATATATATATATATATATATAT
>NC_068995.1:39591579-39592179 GCF_001194135.2 Octopus bimaculoides | reverse complement strand
TGTGACATGGTGCGCAACTAGTCAGGTGACCTACCTATATCGCCACCAGCCCGTTCTCTCGTTCCTATTCATCACCACGCTCTGCGCAAACTGAAAGACATATCTTCATGTAGGACTAAATGCAAACACACAGACACAGACACACACACACACACACACACACACACACACACAGACACACACACACACACACACACATGCACACACGCACACACATGCATGCGAACAGGGTGTGTTCGTATTTCGATTGTTGTATGTGTGCAATAATGAATGCACGTTATATGCAGTTTTCCACACAGCTCATCGTTGTCAGTTGAACGAGTAACATCTATAATAACATAAAGGTCATGTCACATTCAGCTTGCATAACTATATGGACGGTGGATACAGATGTGTTGCTAAACACCTGTGTATGTGTGAGTGTCTCTCTCTATCTCATTATATATATATATATACATTCATGCATACACACATGCAAACACACATGCACACATACATACATGCATACATGCATACATACATACATACATACACACATACATACAAAGTACACACATAGCTTCATATATATATATATATATATATATATATATATATATA
>NC_068995.1:39589904-39591089 GCF_001194135.2 Octopus bimaculoides | reverse complement strand
TATATATATATATATAAGGATTTACTTTTCTTAATGAGATTAAAAAAACCAAGGTTGTGTATAATATAGAACATTTATAAATAGAAGGTCTTACAGCTGTTTCGAATATATGTTCTTGTGTGCATGTATATGTGTGTATACTTATATGTACACACACACACACATACACACGCATACATACATATATATATATATATATATATATTTATACATGTAGATAGCAGGAGAGAGAGAGAGAGATAAATGTGTGTACGTATATGTATACACCACTCTCCCACGCACCCATATTTTTTCTGCGTTCTCTATTGTTGACCTGTATTTAAGGAGTTATCGATGCTTTAATCTTCGTATTTGGCATGTTTCTGTTTTCCTCAGGATCATTTAGATTATTTCTCTTACTATGTAGTTTCTGTAGCTGTTATATTTCTATTCTTAAGTGTCAGCGTATTGCCTTCAGATGCATGGCACTACGCAGACGTTTCATATAAAAGATACGTTTTCAAAGATTGTGTGCACTACCGCCCAATTCACAGAACCATCCCCTCAGACACATTGGCTTCTATGAGAAATATTATACATATATATATTGAGAGAGAGATACATACATAATGCGCACTCTATACGATCTTTTTACTCTTTCGTTTTTCTCTCTTGTTCTCTCTCATATTCTTTTACCTCCTCTCCTCACACTATTCTATCCTATTACTCAGTCAATATCTCTCCCTCACTCCTCTTCCCTTGTTCTGGTGTAGCCCATGTGACCATCGGCCATCTTTCTTTCTCCCATTTGTAGCTGGAACAAGGAAGACGTGTTCTTTTTTGTCTCCTGTCCCAGCTTGATTTACGCGTTCGCTATTACAACCACTTTCAGGCTTGGCAGCGCTTCCCGTTTGTTTTCACAGTCCAGTTTGTGTCACCAATTTTGATCGTCCTAAAATTCCCAACTGTTT
Organism: Octopus bimaculoides; assembly: GCF_001194135.2. NCBI lineage: Eukaryota > Metazoa > Mollusca > Cephalopoda > Octopoda > Octopodidae > Octopus > Octopus bimaculoides. The sequence goes on along the minus strand of NC_068995.1, from coordinate 39,590,139 downwards.
TATCGAAAGCGTTTATTGTTGTTAAATGCTCAAAATACGAGACTACAAAAACACCCAACAACTGATGAAGGGTCGTTCTTTATGTTGCTTGTTTTCTTTTCAATTTGTGTCTTTCGTTATTCGAAAGAATAGTTCATGTTCCATGTACTCCTGCTTCGTATTTTTTTTGTTGCACACGTCTCGTGACGTCCTGTGCCCACATTTGCATATATACATACATACATACATATATATA
>NC_068995.1:39587693-39589521 GCF_001194135.2 Octopus bimaculoides | reverse complement strand
ATATATATACATATATATACATATGTATGCATGTAAATATATTTTCATGTTTTATGAAGGATTATCAATGAAATAAAATGATTTTAATTTCCATTACACAAAAGAAAATTAGCGGAAAAAATTACAAAATGCAACAAAAATCAAATGAAAAATGTAGAAACAACTTAGAACAAAAAGAATAAATAATTCAAAAAATTATTCGTTATATTTTTATGCTTTGTTAATTTTTATTTAATGTTTATTTTTATTATTCTCCTTCATATATTCTTGAAGAAAGAAACATCCATCATAAACATATTAAAAAGAAAATGGATTGAAAAACTAATTCGTTTTAACTAACTAGCCATCAACTTGTTTACGTCATTTCCGTTCAGCATTTCTGTTGGAAACATGAAAGAGAGGCTGAAAACTTTAATGAACCTTAATTACATATAATTGATAGAATGTAATCAAATTTTTATCGGAAATGAATTCGTTTCTTCAAAATTTCGATATAAACAATGTCTGTGTGATGTGTGTGTTGGTGGTGGGAGTGCTGGAGGTAGTGGTTGTGGTGGCGGTGGCGGTTGTGGTGGTGGTGGTGTTGTCAGTACTGTATTCGATGGCAGTAATGTTGGCGATGGCATTTCAAGAGGTTTGGTTGTAATTGTTGCGGGGATATAGTTATATAACCATAATGAAGACGGTACCGATGGTGGTGGTGATGGTGGTGGTGATGATGGTGGCGGGTTTAATGACGATGGTGCTGAAGGTGTGTTTTAGTGGTAGTAATGATGGTGTGTCGTTGGAGGTGATGCTGATGAAGATGACGATGATGATAAATATGATGATAAATATGATGATGTTGATAGTGATGATGATGAAGAGGACGCTTACTGGTGTGTGAACTAAGCCGTTTGTCTAGCTTAGTAGGGGCGATGATGGTAGAGCTGTTTCTTGTTGCTTGTTGTTGTTGTTGGGGATGTATAGCACTGGTGGTAGTTGGACGGTGACTGAACAGCCCTGTGGCATCGATTATGGCATTGATGATAGTAGTGGTAAATTGAGCGACATATGAAAGCGATTGAGATGGTAACAGCAATAGGAACAATTGGGATAGTAATGGAGCAATAGTGTTAACGGTATCATTGTTTTCGTAATGATAAACGTTGTTGTTGTTATTGCCGTCGTTGTTTTTGTTGGTTAATCAAAGGTCAGTTCTGATCGATCAGACATAACCTATCATCGAAATAGTTCTTGCCGACCCAACCCCCGTTTTTATTCTATGTGTCAGTAACCCAAGATCATTTAAACCGACGTAAACTATTTTTGTTATTTTCTTTGAGACGGCAATGTATGATTTGAGCGACATTTGGCCGCTATTTATAGCAGGTCAAGTCATCACATAAGCATACCGTCACTGGCGTGACATTTATTGAGGTAATATAGTTAAGGAAGATGCTAGTAATTAGTATATACTATAGTTAATGAGAATGATAATAATCGTGCCAAAGGTCATGTAGATGTTGTTCTATGAGTTAGTGCTACAATAATTGAGACCTATTACCTGTGGTCATGGTAGTGATGGTGGTAGTGATGGGGAATGAGACAATGCAGATGCATTTTCACTGTTTGTGAGTCATGATTGTGAAGACGTGATCAAATCATTCTTGTCGTGACCAACTAGTTATTTTTCTAAGGATGTCTACAATTTCGTAACACTATGTATGTTCATGTGACCGCTTTTGAAAGATGTGTGTGATCTAGAGAAAAATTGTTATTTCAACAGGGATAGTAGACTACATAAGTGATCGTTCGTTGGCTTAGATGTAACAACAAATATATGTTG
>NC_068995.1:39585733-39587652 GCF_001194135.2 Octopus bimaculoides | reverse complement strand
AGGGTTCCAGTTGATCCGATCAACGGAACAGCTTGCTCGTGAAATTAACGTGCAAGTGGCTGAGTGCTCCACAGACACGTGTACCCTTATCGTAGTTCTCGGGGATATTCAGCGTGACACAGTGTGACAAGGCTGACCCTTTGAATTACAGGCACAACAGAAACAGGAAGTAAGAGTGAGAGAAAGTTGTGGTGAAAGAGTACAGCAGGGTTCGCCACCATCCCTTGCTGGAGCCTCGTGGGGCTTTAGGTGCTTTCGCTCAATAAACACTCACAACGCCCGGTCTGGGAATCGGAACCGCGATCCTACGACCGCGAGTCCGCTGCCCTAACCACTGGGCCATTGCGCCTCCACATATTGATAAATATACATTTGATAAATCTTTTGACTGATACTCACAGTAGTTCAATGGTTGGTGAAGGTAGTGTCTAGTAATAGGTGTTGGTGATATTGGTTTTGGTGAAAGAGTGAATTAAATGTAGGTGCAAATTGATAGAAAGATGATGGTTGTTTGGGTTGGTTAGTTGGTGGAAAACGGTAGAAAACATACGAAAAGATGATGGTAGACAGAACAATGATAGTAGACATGTGGAAGTTGTTGGCAAGCTTGTAAAAGCGTGAAGAGAAACCGATGGAACTATATAACAAATACTAAGCTAGTGGATCGACGGTAGTAGAATGATAGAAAGGGGTGGCATGTTGGTTGGTGGAATACTGTGGTCAACTGGGTGGTGGGGTTAGCAGTAGAGTAGAAGAGAAACATTGGTAAAGAGACCGAAAGATGCTAATAGCGCGGTAGAAAAACGGTGGTACGTAGAAGTGGCCAAAAAGATGGTGGATTTGTGACTAGCGGTGGCAGGCTGGTGGAAATATTGCGACAAACTGATGGAAATTTATGGGTAATATAATGGAAAAATAATAGAAGTTATGGAAAGAGGGTGGAAATAAAATATGTATAAAATAAAGGGCGGGGTATAAAGAGCACCATTGTGTTTGTTGTATATTTGTTTTGTTTTTTGTCTTTCATTCAAGTACTTCGTTTAGTACATTTTATGTATGTACGTATGTATATGCGTCTCTGACTGTCAGTCGGTCGGCCTCTCTATATATAATTATTTATCTATCTGACAGTCTGTCGTTTGTTCTATCTGTAGTGCCGTCTTAATATATGGGCTCACTGACATGTTGCCTAGGGACCTGACATATCTGGGAAGTTGTGGCAATTCTCATCTACGTGTAATGTGGCTTGCTGTCTAGAAATAAATGCTCTAAGGCCCAGTGCACTGATTGCTTGGGGCCTGTAATACTGCTAACCACCCATCTGTATATATATATATATATATATATATATATATATATATATATATATATATATATAATGTCAATCACGCCACACTCACGTCTACATACACGATGAGGAACACACGTCCACTACCTTTCTCGCATCCTGCATACGATATTTGTTCAACCCACTCCCTCACTCTTTAGTCATCTCATCATGTATACAGTTTTTCACATCCGTTCAATCCTCACCATCACTCGTTATTCATCTCATCATTGCTAGCTCTGACAACTCCTACCACTGCTACCACTTCTACCACTTCAAGTAATCACTCTATTTCTACTACTCTTACTGCCACCCTTTCTTCTGCTGTAACTTCTACCGCTACTTCCACTATTCGCACTGTTTCAGCTTCTCCTACAATCACATTGCCCACTGCGTCTACCACTGCAACTTTCATATTCTTCTACTGCTACCTATACCGCTATTTTCTACTCCTTTTCCTCATTATCTCTCTCTGATCCTTTGTCATAATTTTTCCCCATCTTTCTGTCTGTGTATTTCCCTCTGTTCTTCTCAGTCTCCTTTACTCTCTCTCTCTCTCTCTCTCTCTCTCTCTCTCTCTCTCTCTCTCTCT
>NC_068995.1:39578397-39585723 GCF_001194135.2 Octopus bimaculoides | reverse complement strand
TCTATCTATCTATCTATCTATCTATCTATCTATCTATCTATCTATCTATCAACTTCTGTTCCTTGATACTTTTCGCTCAGATTTTCGACCTTCTTGTCTCTCATTCTCCATCACTTCCTTTTTAAACAATTTGTCTCCTTTCCCTCTCCCTCTCTCTTTTCCCGTCTTTCTCTAAACGTCTCTTTCTTTTCTCTTGTCTTTCTTTAATCGTTTTTCTCTCTTACCTATGGCTCTCTGCCTCTCTGATTTATTTTCAATCCAACAATTAACCAACGAATCAATCAATTAATAAATTTATCTAACTATCTATCTGTCTGCCTGTTTATGTGTCAAGGTACTTGTACTTTCAATTCATATGTATGTATTTGTGTGTGCGTATGTTTCTGTGTGCATACATGTGTGTATGTGTACTTGTGTCTGTGCACGTGTGTGCACATATATATATATGTTCATATACATATGTATGTATATATATATGTTATATAATACACACACACACACACACACACACACACACACACACACACACACACACACACACACACACACACACACATATATATATATATATATATATACACATATGCATATATATTTGTTAGTACATACAGATATATGGGTTTGTACACACGCACGCACACGAACACACATGTTTTGTTTCTCACACCCTTCCTCCACCTCTCTCTCTCTCTCTTATTCAGTGAACTACTGTAACATTTGATTGAAACCATTTATATGATAATCTATTGGTAATGTAAAGGTTATGTGTGTGTGTGTGTGTATGCATATAAATACTATTTTCTAAATTTATACGCCTGGGCAACATATTTTATTCATCTCATTTCATTTCTAATTATGCAAACTACCCAAGGCCATATTATTTTTCAATTCGTTGTTGCATATATGGTCTTATTTTTCAATGTAGTCAAAGTAGGATAGCTGCTCTGATGATGCCTATGAAGACAGAAACACTTCTCCATAGCTAGCCACGTATCTATTCTCTGATCTCTTGTTTTCAGATCACCCGTTCTCCTACTTTGGAGACGGTTCTAACTGCAACTAGACATTTGATTATCTTCACTCGAAGCGAAGTTAATTCCATAAATCAAATATTCAATGAATGTTGTATTGTATTAATACACCCTCATTTCGTTTCTGTTGTTCAATTTCATACTCTTGTGTAGTTTGTGTAATTTCTCCACAATTATATACATACATGTGTGTGTGTGTGTGTGTGTGGGTGTGAGCGTGTTTGTGTGTTTGTGTGTGTATGTGTGCATTTGTGTGTCTGTATTTGTGTCCCCCACCATTGGTTTACAACCGAAGTTGGTGTGTTTACGTTCGTGTAACTTAGCGGTTCGACATGGCTGCAGTCAAATGACTGAAACAAGTAAAAGAATAAAAAGAATATATATATATATATATATATATATATATATATATATATATATATATATATATATATATATATATATATATATATATATTAATGTATGTATGTTTTTTCGGTGTTTACAAATAAAACGGAAAAATAGTTACCGGGGTAACCAAGGATGTATCAGCCTACTTATAAAGAAACTCCAGGTTTAGGGTAAATTGTTTTTGTATAATATAGATAAATAACTAAATAGTGCTAAACGCAGGTGATATTCAAATCTTTTTACTTCCGACATATGTTTCGAAGTAAACATTTGTATTAATAATACGAATGTTTTCTTCGAAACATATGTCGGGAGTAAAAAGATTTGAATGACACATGCGTTTAACTCCATGTATCTATCTATCCATCTATCTATCTATCTATCTATCTATCTCATAAAATATCATGAGGTATGAATGGTGAATGCATTCATTTAACTACTAGATATTCTTAGGTTTACAGCCGTTTCGCAACCTTCATCACGTAATAATAATGACAGTGTATAATACATGATTTATGTCTACACTAAGCATGTTCCGCATTATACAGCACAGTTGTGCAGTTCTATATTCAAGAGATGAGGAATTATGTACATTATTTACATTATTTACATTTATCGGACATTTGTCCTCATCTTGTGTCAACAACAAACAAGATGAGGACAAATATTCATCAAATGTAAATAATGTAAATAGAGTACAATTCTATATTTACAAATCAGTGCAGAGAAAAAATCGTTGGTGTAACCATGATATTCTGGTGAACTGATGAGCTATTTATCTGATGATGTATTTTAAAATTTGCATTAATATCCACAACACCACATTAGAATTCTTAACACAGCTTTCCTCTGCTAAGTCTGGTTAACCCTCTCCGACTTCGACAACGCTGAATTCTTCATATTTTCGTATCTTTTCTTATTTCTGATACTCTTGTTTTGTTTTTATTGACATGAACAAAAGAATAAATTTTCTTCGAAATATGATTCAGTTTCATTATTGTTACAGTATTTTATCATTAACATCACACTCATACCTTTCCGTTCATGGACGTCGTCTTTGATAATGATGATGATGATGATGATGATGATGATGATGATGATTATGATAATGATGATGATGATGACGATGGTTATGATGATAGTTTACGTCGTTATTAACTTTCTAAATTCTCTTCTGATAATCTTCGTACTACCCTTTTCGTTATCGTCTGTAATTGTCTTCTTCTTCTTCTTCTTCTTCTTCTTCTTCTTCTTCTTCTTCTTCTTCTTCTTCTTCTTCTTCTTCTTCTTCTTCTTCATCTTCTTCTTTTTCTTCTTTTTTTTTAAAGTCGATAATGTAAGTATCAATTGAACACTGGTGTCGATGTAAACGACTTATCCCATCCCCTGGATGTGCCATAATTTGAAATCTTTATTATTATTATTATTATTATTATTATTATTATTATTATTATTATTATTATTGTTATTATTATTATTATTATTATTATTATTATTATTATTATTATTATTATTATGTATATTATCAGAGAAATTAGAGAATCACGAAAAATGTCTTGCGGTATCCTGAATGTTTGACGTTCAAATCTCACTGAAATCAATATTGCCTTTTCTTTCTTCGGACCCGATAAAGTAGTGTACCAGTCTAGTGAAAACCTCTCCTCAACATTGCTGGCCTTGTGACTAAACCAGAAATAGGAATTCTCTATGGGCTTGCGGAATCGTTGGATCGACAAAAAGAAAAAAAAAAAGACAGACACAATGAAAAGGGAAGACATCTGCTTCGTAAGATTTTGTTCTGACTCATTATGCTCTGAGTCTAAATCCTGCCGTGGTCAGCTTGACCCCTTATCTAAGCAGAATGGTGCAATAAAGTACCAGTGAATAAAGGAAGTTGATAGTAACCACCTAAACATTTCCTACATAATTCAGCCTTGCGTTTAAATCAGAAACCAGTATTATGCTTATGGAAACTTCCTATCTCGTTTCCCACATGTCTCCCATTCTTTTCCTCATCTGTTTATATAACACCTCACATAAATTGCAGATCGTCCTCGTAATACCCACGCGGCACTACAAAGACAGTTTACAAGTTTATGCCCCTGTGGGAAATAAAAGAAATGGTTATTATTATGACAATATCTCCTTTAGTCAATAAAGAATTAAAGATATTAATAGGTACTGCATCGTAACTGCTAATTCAACACAATAACAGAAGTATAATAATGACAATCATTAACAATGATATTAAAATGAGTGGAGATATTGTGTGAGAATGAAAACAAATATATCAGTTTTAATTAATGCCTTCTTTAAGTTTCAGTCGAATCATATTACAAGACATCTTGGGCCGCTTATAATACCAAATTCACACACAAAATATAAAAAAAACGATAAAACACACAATATGTATGTATGTGTGTGTGTGTATATATGTATATGTCTGTCTGTCCATCTATCTATCAATCTATCTATCTATCTATCTATCTATCTATCTATCTATCTATCTATCTATTTATCTAGCTATCCATATGCATGCATACATGCATACATGCATATATATATATATGACTACACACACACACACACACACACACACACACACACACACACACACACACACACACACACACACACACACACATACATATATATATATATATATATATATATACTATATTAACATGGAAAAGGGGATCTGCTTCCTCCAGATAAATACTTGTATAGGAGCCACATTAGGAGATTAAAAACGATAACAGCAATAACGTTAGTCCACGGGGACTTGTGGCGGAGTAAATATCCTCAGGGAGTTCGTTCATAGAGTACTGGTTTATCGATTCCCCATCGATATACGCTAGTGAAAGATACGCACATATATGCATACATGCGCACACACACACGCATACGTAGATACATACATACATACATATATACATACATACATACATACATACACAGATACACAAATATACGAACATATACATTCTGTCTACGCAGATAGTTGCACAGATATACATATATGTATGTGTATATATTTATGCGTACGTACATACTCAATGCCCGGGCAAAAATTTCTAGAAATTACTTACTGTCTTGGAAAGAGTTTACCATTCGGGTGGAATATAATGTAATTACAAACGATCATATGAGTAGGCAAATTCTTAAGAATATCCAGTGTTGTTTTAGAGTTTGCGGCTGTGCCTTGAAGCATTATCCACATGAACAGCTGATTAAAGACGGTCTCCTTCCGGACATCATAGTTGATCTGTATTCTTGTTTCATGTGTCTGTTACTACAAAGATGTAACTAATACGTTTTCATCTTCATGACAAATCATTTAATAATAGTAGTAAATTACATTATTTTACAAAGATCGTATATCCAGCGTACAATATATCAGCTAATAAGGCCTTAATCTTAAGGAAATAGCAGCCAAATTTACATTTAATGAAAGCTTACCTCTTAATAAAAATTGAAGGACCTACTATATACTGTCGTCCAGGTCTTTAGGAAAAAAAAAAGAAAAAAGAAAAAAGAGACTTGATGTTGACGTTTGGAGTGCCGTTGATCACGAATGTGCTAGTTAACGATTTACCAGAGGCTAAACAATAACAACAAGAACTTGCATAAAAAATTTTTAAAAAGTATTTGTTAGTGAATACTGTACTGGTGTTTGGCTACTGGTATGACTTAAACCGAATGACATAAAAAAAACCATAAATCCATTAAATATTTTTAACAATAGAGCTTTCTTTCGCTATATATTAAATGCACTGACCGATAAGATTTATGAATCTTATCGCCGTCTCATTCATCAATAAAAATAACAGTTAAACTGAAATAGTAGCAATAACATTAATAGAATACTGAAGCACGATAACGTAGCTGAGTATGTTCACTGGAGACTGTTTGAGAAGTATGGCTTTGAAAGGACATTGAAATGGTAGGAGGAAAAACCAGAAGACGTCACTGAGAATAATAGTACTAGATCTTGTGAGATTTTACAAACCAGTGAGAGTCAATGATTCATGCAGGGAGACCAGGCAATGTTATATTATATAAAATGAGGAAAGAACTAAAAACGACTGAGAGGTACAAGTAACAGAAGGATGATATTGCACGAATGTTGAGTTCTACCAAAGAGGAACGTATTTGTCCTTTCAGACTTGACCACCAAACAACCTCTTTCGCTCCAGCCTGGTCAAGAATTAACCGGGAACGACGGTCAAGCGATAAATGAGAACGGAGGCGATGTAAGCGTTCACCGCCTCTGCCCGACCTTTCAGAGACAGCTTCCTCTCAGCCCATTTGTGGATAAGACAGGTCACCGTGTTCGCCACCTCGTCCTAGTTCTTATCACAACCTAGAGGTCGGGAGCAAACCGGACCCCGAGCAGTTTAACTGGTCCGTCGGTCCAGCGTCCGATGGCATCGTCCTGCCTATCAAGAAGCCCAACCGCAAAGCCACTGATGTCTCAGCGTTGATTTTAAGCCCTGCAACTGACTCATATTCCTTTAAGATGGTGCCGACCGTCTACACTTCGGATGCGACCGACACCATGACGGTGATGTCATCCGCGTATGTCGACACTGCCATTCCTTGTCCTAGTTTGAAAGGAATGCTCCTTAGCTGTTCCAACTTCCGCGGCATAATAATGGTTTCAAATTTTAGCACAAGGCCAGTAATTTTGGGGGAGATTAAATCAATTCTGCCAACTCGCCAACTTTACCAAAAAAAAAACCATCAACAAAAGTAATAATAATAATAATAATAATAATAATAATAATAATAATGATAATAATAATAATACTAATAATGATAATAATAATAATAATAATGATAATAATAATAATAATAATAATAATAATGAGGAGAGGAAGAAGAAGAAGAAGAAGAAGAAGAAGAAGAAGAAGAAGAAGAAGAAGAAGAAGAAGAAGAAGAAGAAGAAGAAAAGGAAGACAAAGAAGAAAGAGAAAAAGAACGAGATGAAGACGACAAGGAAGGAGTAGAAGAAGAAGAAAGAAGAGGATGAGACGAAGAATGAGACGAAGAAGACCAGAAAGGAGAAGAAGAAAAACAAAAAGAAGTGAAAACGTAGAAGGAGGAGGAGAAGGAGGAGAAAAAGAATGCGACGAAGAAGACAAGGAGGGAAAAGCAGTAGGAAAAGAAGAAGAAGAAGAAGAAGAAGAAGAAGAAGAAGAAGAAGAAGAAGTGGACGGAGGCAGAGGAGGGGATGTATAGGAATAATAATAATCAATTCTTATAATAATATAAAATGTATTGTCCAATAATAGTTAAATGTGCGATATTTCTTTCGAAAATCAGTTAAGCTGACAATAATGGTTTAATCGATGTAATCCTATGTACTTTAGGTCGGATTAGGGAACGCAGCTAAAAGTCGGAAATATGGCTGCTGGTGCTGTTGTTATAACGTTGGAACATACAACGACGGTATCGATATGTTTCTTCGTCTAGATTTCTTATTTCCTCTCTTTCTCCTCTTTCTCCTTCTCCTTCTTCTTCTCTATACATTACTTGGTCTCCTAGTCATTCTTTAAGTCATTTTCCTTCTCTATGCTTCTATGTCAGACTGTATGACTGAAGGAGATCTTTCGATCTAAACCTATTTATTTATTTATTTATTGGTGACGCAAGATGGCATAGAGGCCAAGGAACTTTTCTAGATAGATATACTACAGTGTTTATATTAGGGATAAGCTCTCTCTCTCTTAATCACCCGTCGGAGGTCGGAGTACTTAAGTCCTGTCACTATATAACTTAGACGACTGGTCTTCAATCTTTTAATCATTAGTATACAGGGAATCCACATGCATACATACATACATACATAGATACACACACACACACACACACACACACACACACACACACACACACACACACA
>NC_068995.1:39570045-39577605 GCF_001194135.2 Octopus bimaculoides | reverse complement strand
GATTAAAAAGAAACCAGCCAATGGCCTGAGTTTCTTTAGGATGGAGATCTCCTTGCCAATGGTTTCCCACGCACTATTGTCCAAAATCCTTCTGCTGTGGTACTACCTGGAGTGATATGCGAGGTCCGAAGAATGGGTCGCAATGGAATGCTGCTAGCTCCAATGTCATTAGAATTGCGCTTTTCTAGCTTGTTCGTCTGGCATTGCCCTCTTCCACTATCGCTGAGTTCGGAGATCTAGCATCCTCCGCTTGATCCACCGTTGAGGTCTTAGTTTGGTGTGTTCAGGGACAAAGACAGCGCTCCTGTGCCCTTGTTTGAACAGATCTTGTTTTTAGTTCACATGATAACCTCACACCCTCCTCCAAGATCCAGTAAGCTGAACTAAGAGGGGAGCCGGTATAGTCGCCGACGATCCGACCATGACTAAGAGTTGTAGGAGTAATCGATTACCCGATGTCCCCAGGAGGAAATCTCAGAACCGCATAAACATACATATTTGTATATGTATGTGTGTATATGTGTGTGTGTGTATAGAAGCTAACAGAAGGTATAGCTGATGACTGACTGCAAGAGATCTTACTACTGCTGTCGCTGTTGAGTATCAGGTATGCTCTATCTTCACTCTCGGTTGGAATGCGCATGAGCTTAAACATTTCTACCGTTGTAATACCATCACTTTAAGAATATCTGAAACATATGCCTTCGTTTTCATTTTCACAAAAACAAAAATAATAAATAAAATGTAGGACTATCCTGCTTACCTTCATTTTTAGGTTGTGTTACCAATAACAAGACCCTCTCCCAGAGAATGAGAGAGTCTCTGTCACCCTTTCCCAAGAAGGGGGCCCTCAAGATATTAATTCATAACTCACTGCAAGTACCCCCACCCACCAAAAAACGAAGCATTCACAATTTGTAAACGCAAATTTTTCCGTACATCTGAATTTTTCCATAAGTCCATGTGTAAACTTATCCTTTACACATAACGTTTACTTGCATTTTTCCATGGTCGTTATAATATACCTATGTCTATCCTTCTCCATCAACATTAGTAGATTATAAGATAACTGTTAATTCTATACTTTAACCTGCGGGTTTTAATCCGTCTCCTAAACGTTAAACCTTAACCGCTTAGCTCTCCAAATTTCAAGTGTAACTGTTATACCTAAACAATTAAATATTCAACAGGTCTTTCCATTCATGCCTGCTTCTCCCTTCATCCTTTAATATTCATACCCCCATAAAGTGGCGACTTGGTAGAAAAGTTAGCACGCGGAGGGAAGTGTTTAACGGTATTTCGTCTGTCTTTACGTTCTGAGTTCAAATTCCACCAAGATCGACTTTACCTTTTATCTTTTCGAGGTCGATAATTTAAGCTACAGTTGCATACTGGGGTCAACCTAATCGACTGGCTCCCTCTCCCAAAATTTCGGGCCTTGTGCCTAGAGTAAAAAAGAATATTCATATCCCCATAAGTAGGAATATATCTATAGCTGCTGACCCTAGCCATCCAGAACATCATCTATTCAAGACACAAATATTTGCTGCTTGACCTCATGCCCCAACCCTAAGCTGGAGGAATACTGCTGGCATCCATTATTCGCTTTGATCCCTTTCATTATTATTTTATCTTCCATTATATTCCTCCTCTCTTCTTTTACCTGTATCCTTATTTTACACTTTATCCTTATTTACCTTTATTTCTACGTGTTATGTTATATCTATCAATTTTTTCCTTTCTTTTTCTTTTTATTCTTATTTTCATATTTTTTATTATTTTTTTTTTACTTTTTATTTCGATATTTCTTTCTAACCATTTCCGATGACCAATCCTTGCTAATGCCTTGTCACTTACCTTCCCCTCCTCTCTCTATCCCTACAAGCCACTTTGCTACTACTTCTCTCTATCTCCTCATTAGTCTCTCTTTTCCTTTCTTTCTTTTTTTTTCTCTTCTCCTTCTCCTTCCACTTTGCTCAATAGCCACTTCTAATGTCATTCATTCTTTCACAAACCAACAACCTCAATATGAACACACCGTTCCCATTGTTGCCAAAATATTGCCTGGATACTTAGGCTGTGATAAAAAAAAAACAATAATCATACTTTGCTATAATACTGCCTGGATTTACTTAGGATTTTACCAAAGGACATACGAACCAGCACCCAAACCCTTGGAAAAATGAAATGTGAAATCTTTTCCTTATTTTCTTACTTTCTACTCTTCTATTTAATTGATTATCTGTGATTTTTCCATGTCTAGATCTCTTATCTGATTATTTCCATGTCTCGACCCTTCGTATTTTCTCTATTTGTCTCTGATGACGGAATACCCCATATTCGGGCATACTCGCCTAATACTTGGGATATCCTAGAAACAGCTGTAAGACCTCAACTAATTTAAGAATAATAATGTATATGACTTGAGATGCTTGTTTTCCCTTAGTGGTTGTTGTCCTCTTTCACAAATATATATATAAAAAATCAGGATACAAGCACATATACGACCGGCTAGATAGACATGTCCACCGGGGAATACGTAGACTTATTACATCTGATATTTAATATCCAATCTCTGACAATAGCTTGGCTACTAAATTTCTGAAATTTGCATGACAAATCTGATCAAATACAATCGTCCAGGCATCATAATTAAAGACGATATAAATATATCTCTGGTCTGTAGCAACTACATCTATATGAATGCAAATAAAAAAGAGAAAAGAATCTACTTTCGACCGAGCATGCGTAAAAACTACTGCAGTGCAAATACAAGTAGCTCATTGAAATAAACAATTTATTGACTATGAGCATAAAATGAATAACTTTAATAATCGCAGTGGGTTTGATAGAAACCAGTATAAGCGATAAAATAATTTCATCACGTGTCTACGGTTTTACACAAAATAAGCAATAAGCATAGTGTATAGCAGATACTTCATTCAGTAACACATCTCACGCAATATATATTCCATACATCACAGCAAGACTACTATAAATGCTTTAACAACAAATATATTCATTAGTAAGTTCCAAAGCGTCTCCCTAGTGGTTCAACTATAGCCATAATTTTAATCGCCATAACACTCCTCAAAATGGATTTTTAACATAATGCTCCTCTAATATTTTGGTGGAGTGAGAGTGAAAAATGTTGAGATTTTTATCCATTAATCAGGTCAATCGATACGAGTGAAGTCGAATGGTTCCAATTCGAAATCTCACATGGTTCGTATTTGCGCTTGCCAGTAGTGCATGAAACGTTGAAGAATTATTGCACAAGACAGATATCATCTCTTATTCCATTCTGTGTGTAGACCACTAATTCATGATGTAGAGAAAGATCATCGTAATCATCTATATGGCAATGATCAAAATGGATGCATCCAACTGAGGGATCAATGTCATACATAAAATAAACGTTTATCAAACAACATGGGTGGCATTGATCCGCTTGTAAAGTCTAACTGAAGCAGATTGCGCATTCCGTATCTTGTGGGACCAATAACCAATCTCTTGCTCTAGCTAGTTAGAACTATGAAGCTGCTTGTTTAGCAAGTCACGCATCTAGAATTTGACCTGAACATTTCGCATCAAATAATTTCATTTCGACAGAGAAAATTAGCATACAGAATTTCGATTCTTTTGCTTTTCACCATTTTGTGATCAAAATACCAGCAACTTGAAGAATAAGATGAAAGAGTCTCACTCATCCTGCTGGAAATAGAAGCTAGATCTACTGTGGAACTTTTCAGAACTTAATTACGAGAAGGACACATTACAAGGTACAGGAATGTGTCTTTCCGTTAGTTACGTTTTGAGGAAATTCTACGGGGGATTTGAATATTATTTGGGAAAGGGTGGTGGACACTCTCTCATTCTCTAGAAGAGGTTGTTGTTATTGGCAACACAACCTAAAAATGGAGATAAGCAGAGCAGTTCTAAATTTTATTGATTATTTTTAGTTTTGGGAAAACGAAAACGAAGGCAAATGTTTCAGATATCCTTAAAGTGACGGTATTGTCACAGTAGAAATGTTTAAGATCATGCGCATCCCAACCGAGTGTTTGATATTCGAAAATCGAGCATACCTGATGTTAAACGGCGGCAACAACAATAAACACCTCTTGTAGACACTCATTAGCTACACCTCCCCTTTAGTTAGCTTGTTACTAATGCTTGCTTTTCGCTAGGTCCTTACGAATGATTGCTTATTGTTAATGACTGTTCTCTGCTTGATATTTATTTCACGTTAGTTAATATATATTGAGAGCTTATAAGCAGGTCATTATTAATAATTCTTTATTGCTAGATCATTATTGATTGTTAATCGTTAGGTCATTAGTGATACTTGTTGATGTTTGGTCCTTGTTGATAGTTGTTTATTATTAGCTACTAACTGGCGATTGTTCATAGCTAGATTATTATTGATGTTTGCCGAATTTAAACGTTCTCTCCCCACAAAAAGATTTCTATAATTTACCATTCCGGTGAAAATAAAGGCAAAACGGTTAAATAATTTTAAATTTCTGCAATAACAAGAACGGCGAATAAACTTTTGAAAATCTGAAATCTTGTTCCAATGTTGTATGCACACAGACTCTATATAGCTGTAGGGTTTATAGCTAACATAGGCAACAAAAGGATGGTGCGAAAAGAAAACTTGTTAAATCGTTTGTAACACCGTTAGATGTACATAAAATAAGCTCAGCAAGAAAGTCTATTTGAACGAAAGAACTAGATGTTCTGTATACGACCTTGTTACACCTGCTCCACGCTTTTAAAGACAACTGAATAAAGAAAAAAATTATCCAATCATTAATTAGATTGACACATAAAAATGGACTATAGAATATGATTTTCTTGTCGTTTTTCAGGTCCATGACAAATAACCTGTGTATGAGCCAAATTCTTACTGTATTAGACATATTGTAATTTCGTACGTTGATGAAGACTATTCCACTGATCTTGTTAGCATTACAATTGTCAGACTTCCGTAGTTACCTTCGAACTATGGAAGACCTCACATGGTGGAATGCGATATATTTGAAGTTTTCAGTTCATGGTGTGCTAACACTTTCGTTATGATATAATCTTTTGTTAACAATTGTTATAAAATGTGGAAGCTTTGTAGTTATTTCAAAAGGTATCTCCGTTGTATCATCTCTACAGATTTCCACTTCTGCAAATTACCATGATTATTGCTCTCATGAACTTTCTGAACTAGTACCCTCTATCAAGACTTTAAAAGTGTTACCTTTTTTCTTTCCAGGTGCATCGTTTGTCAGTTGACGTTTCTGTTAGCCATGATTTTTTTCTTTCTATTAACTGTTTTCCTCGAACTGCTGCTATCTGGATCTCATTATCTCATTTTCTTCTGGACAGAGATATTCAGTCCTTTAAGCTCTTTCTCGATGGATATCTTTAGAATTTAGTACACTTTCTTCAATTTTTGAAATCCTTTAAGATACACTGAGCGTAAATCTCATTTGGGACAAAATCGTATCAAAAATCTATGTATAAAGCACATACTATCAGGTTTTATATAAAATTAACGGTGACTATAGCATGCATATCTTAGACTATACGGCCGGGTGAAGATAATATGTGACGAGCGATTGTTTCTTTATTTTAGAGAATGTAGTGTAGCCCGCTTTGGTCTCTTGCAAAAAAAAAAAAAATCTCACGTAGGATAAAACTTAGTCAACTGAATGGATCAAAAGTTGATAAATACAATGTAGTAGAAAAGGATAGAAGGCGACAATATTACAATATATGAGGCATACATTTTAATGCTATAGTTACTACATCTAAAATAAGTAACTATATAAAGAAAAAATAAAACAGAATAAAGCAAAATAAAAATAACAAATAGCGCAGGTGTGGCTGTGTGGTAAGTATCTTGCTTACCAATCACATGGTTCCGGGTTCAGTCCCACTGCGTGGCACCTTGGGCAAGTGTCTTCTACTATAGCTTCGTGCTGACCAAAGCCTTGCGAGTGGATTCGGTAGACGGAAACTGAAAGAATCCCATCGTATATATGTATATATATATATGTATATATATATGTTTGTGTGTGTATATGTTTATGTGTTTGTGTTTGTCCCCCCACCCCTCCAACATTGCTTGACATGCGATGCTGGTGTGTTTACGTCCCCGTAACTTAGCGTTTCGGCAAAAATAGAACCGATAGAATAAGTACCAGGCTTACAAAGAATTAGTCCTGGGGTCGATTTGCTCGACTAACAGGTGGTGTTCCAGCATGGCCACAGTCAAATGATCGAAACAAGTAAACGAATAAAAGAATAAAAGAATATGAATATGGTAGTTCATTGCACGTGTTATATTTGCAACTTGCATCCGAATAAGATCTTTATTAAATGAAATACACCACTGTAGTTGCAAAAAAACCAAAAAAAAAAAACCAAAAGACAAAAACAAAAACGTATCAGCGCTAAAAAAAGTAATGAAAAACATTAGCAATTCATGCTTTAAGATAACATATAGTGTGACGGCATTAGCATTGATAGCTCACATATATGATAGAATACTACAAAGACTGTGACTACTACTGCTGCTACTGCTGTTGTTGCGGCACCTGCAACTGCCATCGAAGCTACTCCAGTTTCCTATGATTAATAATGATACACTATTCTGCTACAGTTACTGTTGCTACCGCCACTATTGTTATCGAGAAACTATACCCGTCTCTGCAGAAGCGTTGACAGCTAACATCAATATGGTGGAATTGCCACTTCCCGGCACCTTGAATTAGCGTATGAACTGCTGCTGCTACGTCTGCTGCTGTTCCCAGCCATTGTAGCTGCAGGTACTGCTGCTGGTGCAGCAGCTAATACAAGTGGTTAATAATGGTAACGCTGCAACCCCTGCTGCTACTGTTACCGTTACTACTGCTACTACCACTACTGCTACTACTACATTTACTATACGCTATTGCTGCCGCCGCTACTATGCTTTCGTTTAAGTAATATTCCGCCTCTATAATATCGTTAACTGATATGAATATGGAAATATTGTGCATATATTTTGTCATTACTGCTGCTGCTGCTTTTACAGATATTGAAGGCTTTTGTATATTTCAATGCTCAATCTGTATACGTGAGCTTGCACGAACGCGCACTCACACACACGCGCACACACACACACACACACACACACATACACACATACACACATCCAATATATATATATATATGTGTGTGTGTGTGGGGGAGGGGAGTATCTGTGTGTGTGGTGTACAACCTTATTTTTAGACTTTGGTTTGTATTCCGCACAGAAGCCGATATGTAGGTTGATGCCCTGTGGTGTACCACACTGGACACTGGGGTGGGTGGGGGCGAACCTCACATGTGTATGTGTGTGTGTGTATGGATATATGTCTTCTTCTAAGTATATATATATATATATATATATACGTACATACACAGATATCTATCTATCTACCTACCTTTCTCTCTCTTTCCTTTTGTTTCTCTCTCTCTATCTGTGCATACGCATGCATGTATGTATGTATATATGTATATATATATATATATGTATAT
>NC_068995.1:39562402-39569741 GCF_001194135.2 Octopus bimaculoides | reverse complement strand
ATATATATATAAATATATATATATATATATACATATATATATACATAGATACATATATATATATATGTACATATATATATTTATGTTTGTGTGTATATGTATATGTAGTATGTATGTATGTATGTAAGTATCTTCAGCTACATCCCCCGATAGGCGAATTTACTGCTGTATGCATCCGGAAATAACATTTCTTAATTTCTTATGTATGTGCTGGGTATGAAAAAATATTGTATGTCGGAGGGAGACAAAAAGGCGTCCCAGCAGCGGAGGCGAGAATGACTATATTTTAGCCTCATCGGGCCGGCTGTGAGTACACGCCATTGACAAGACCCAACTAGGTCGAAATGTATCTCGCGTTCTTGCTTTACACAAGTATATACATGGGAGTAGATAAACTCAGAGATACTCTTCTACACATCTACACATATATAAATATGTATTTCACATACATGCATACAAATGTGTATCTATGTATGTGTGTATGTCTCTGTGTATGTGTATAGAAAGGGATATGATTTGTGACAGTGTCCAGATATTTAAAGGCTCTGCTCATATTCGAAGGGTAATCCATATGAAACAGTGTAGTGTAAAGAGATACAATGG
Source organism: Octopus bimaculoides (assembly GCF_001194135.2). NCBI lineage: Eukaryota > Metazoa > Mollusca > Cephalopoda > Octopoda > Octopodidae > Octopus > Octopus bimaculoides. The sequence goes on along the minus strand of NC_068995.1, from coordinate 39,569,138 downwards.
CACTACGTGTTATTGTAACAATGAATATTATTATTGTGATATCATATAACGTTGCTTGTATTATAGTTTAATCACATATTTCAATTGTACACCTATAGAGGAGCTAAGAGGTATTTATAGGTTTTTGCGGATGTTGCCGGTAGTGCCGCTGATGTTGCTGTCAGTACTGCTGACACTACCGTTCTAGCAGTTGTTTATAGCGTTCCATTTCCTTGCTATGCGATTCCCCGTGCAAAAGTGTTGACAAAACAATCAGTAATATACTGCGTTCAATAGATTAAATATTTACGAATGCAGTTGTTGTTTAATCTGTTAGTGAAGTTTAATGGAACAGATCTAAGATCAAAATATCCCAGAATCGTGATCGGCAAACGTTTGCGTAACTAATACTAAATGCACCTATCTCTTATCCATTTAAATCGCAATATGCGATTTTAGGGAATGTGACCAGCATTTCTGATAAATCTCAAAGTTTAAATAAAGGCTTACCTCTTGGTGCTATTTTTTAATTGCTTGTGTTTAAACCTAGATTGACTCTAATTGAAAGTCACCCTCCAACCCCACTCTCATCTCATCTTTCCTCTTCACATCTCACTCATTTCGCTCGCTTCTCTTCATCATTCCATCCCTCTTTCTTTCTACTACTCTCACCGTTTCTCTCCCCTACTGCTTCGTTTCCACGTATGAAGTTACCATGAATCTGGGTTTGTTTTCGGTTGCAACCATTTTTTTCTTTACTGAGAGAATGTAAATCTCTGGTGTATCTCTAACTTTTCGCTTGTCAATGTTTCTCTGGAGAATGAAACTGTCCGAAACGCTGGATTTTCTACTGCCCATGGCAAGTTGAGTGCATATTTTCTTTTGTTGATTTTAGTAATACAAATCCTGCCAATGCAGATCTACTCCAGGGCATCTTGTAACAAGATATATGCATACATAGATGTGTGTGTGTGTGTGTGTGTGTGTGTGTATGTGTCTGTGAGAGGGAGAGGGAGAGAGGGAGAGAGTGTGCGTGCGTGTGGATGTACGTGTTCTGATCAATAAGTATCAGAACTGTTCCTACAATAACGGCGCTATACAACGGACAGCAGAGCTGCTTGGCACTGACCTTGAACACTGCTGTGCATGCGCACTAAGTTTTAATGTTTTAGGTTACTTCCACTGTTTACAGCAGTGATTAGAAGGAAGGTGTGTAGCGTGGGATCGTCACATTCACCATGAGAGAGACATTTTAACAGTGAATTTGCATCAAATTTCGCCAAAATCTTGGCGATACCTTCTCAGTGGCCTACGCAGAGTTTTTTTAAAAAGTTTTCATTGTTCTTGACACAATCAAAGAGATCTTCTGCAACTGAGACCCAAGTATCTTTTTGGTCAGCTGAAACTTGGTCAGCAAAAACTTGGCAAATACGCGTCTCATACTCACATCTTCAGCGATAATGGACTAAATTGTACGGTAACTAATCTGCACGTCCTCTGATAACTCACGGATCGTCATTCGACGATTTCCCTTCACAGCTCACGCCCATCAGCGAGGTTTTTCTCAGTTCTGCTGGCTGCGGGTCTCTCAGAAAGATCATCAATATCGACATTTTTCGGCCATCTTGGAAACGTCTGAACTACTCGTACACTTATGCGCAGCTCACACACTCCTCTCCATACACTTTCCCCAACTTTGCGTAGGCCTCTGAGTAGGTTTCGTCATGACAACTTGCTCTGTCATGGTCATTGCGACGATCACATGTTACACACGTTCCTTCCAAGCACTGCTGTAAACAGCGGAAGTGAGCTAGAACGTTAAAACTTAGTGTGCATGCACAACAAAGATCACGGTCAATCTTTGCCAAGCGGCTTTATTCTGCATGCTACAGTTTCGGTACTATAGCAACAGTCCTGATGCTTATTGATCAGACATAGTATGTATACTCTTTTACTCTTTTACTTGTTTCAGTAATTTGAAAGCGGCCATGCTGGAGCACCGCCTTTAGTCGAGCAAATCGACCCCAGGACTTATTCTTTGGAAGCCTAGTACGTATTCTATCGGTCTCTTTTGCCGAACCGATATGTTACGGGGACGTAAACACACCAGCGTCAGTTGTCAAGCGATGTTGGGGGGACAAACACAGACACAAACATATACACACACATACATATATATATATATATATATATATATATATATATATAAATATATATATATATACATATATATGACAGGCTTCTTTCAGTTTCCGTCTACCAAATCCACTCACAAGGCTTTGGTCGGCTCGAGGCTATAGTAGAAGACACTTGCCCAAGGTGCCACGCAGTGGGAATGAACCTGGAACCATGTAGTTGGTAAGCAAGATACTTACCACACAGCCACTTCTGCGCCTATATATTTACACACTTGAGTGTTTGCACACACCCATATATGTAAATGCCTTTACAGTAATCTTGCGCGATGAGTAATATAATGTTATTCAATATTTCATAAGACAGAGCTATATCATGTGTTTAATACGTTGCTTTACAAGATATCAATATCTAACACTAAGATTGTGTGACATGTATATTGGTTGAGAAAATCAGTCTAAAGAGATTCAAAATAGCCGTAATTTAGTTCCTGATCACGTGCTCTCATCAACTTTGTGTTCACTCCAAACCTTGTTCAAAGCTACACGAAGCTTGTTTCCTGCTCATAATATATTAGCTTTGTGGTTAAATCAGGAATAACAATGCCAGACTAAGTTAGGTTGCTGAGTGTGTGTGGAGGAGAAGGTAAGCTCCTGAGAAATCAACGCAGGAACTTGTTACTGCTCTGGTCGTTGTTTTTGTTTAGCCCAAGGTCAGTTTGTGTCTAACATATATTTAATGATCAAAAATTTCAATTCTTTTTTTTTAACCGTTTATTTTCAGATAATACGTTTAAAGCAGTAACTTTCTATGAATTCTTGATTGTGATTTGAGAGAGATTTTATGCTCTTTCTAGGAGATTACCCCATAATGGCACTTGTGTTGTTTTGCCGCCACCCTGGCTTTGTTCCCGGCTTTTAATAACGATTTCTAATAATGATTTCTAATTTAGGCACAAGGGCAAAAGTTGTGAATAGTAGGGTTTAGTCGATACCACCGACTCCACTACTCGATAGGTATTTTATTTTATCGACCTCTGCAAAGTATTTTGTCCGACGCCCAAACGATTCTGTCAGTGCGAAGAACAAGTCCACTTGCAATAATTCTTCGCAATTTCAGCACAATGCCAGCAATGTTTAGGGATGGAGGAATCGGATTACATCGACTTCAATGCTGAACAGTTTCTTATTAAGTATAAAAAGCAAAGTTGACCTCGGCTGTATGTTTGATCTTAGAATGTAAAGATCCGGAAGGAATGACGCTAAGTATTTTGTGCGATGAGTTTATAATTCTGTAAACTCGCCGCCCGTCTTCGCTTGTAATAATGATTTTAAAGTTTGGCACATTGTCAGGAATTTCGTGGTGTGGTCGAAGTCGATTTCATCTACCCCAGTGTTCAACTGGTATGTACTTTATCGACCCCGAAATGATGAAAGTCAAAGTCGACCTCAGAACCTAAAGACGGACGAAATGTCGCTAGCCGGATTGTCTTGCATGCTAACAGTTCTGCCAACTCACCGTTTTCCTTCGCTTGCAATAAATCTACGTGTTTATGTTACAAATGTTACTAAAAGAAAATTACGGACATTAATACACTTGATCTTACCAATTGCATGTTAAGTGTAGAAATTGTAAAATGATCCTCCAGAAAATTGTAGGCAATAATTCTAAGTTTGTCAAAACTGAAAAAAATGATGTTAAATTTTTAGGTGCAAGACAATTTCAGGAACTTGTTTTACAAAGGCTGTGTCTATAAGCAACGAATCAGTGAGCTGTGTCATGAAGCTGCCAGTGAACTGTATCTGCGAGCTAGTGTTACACGTCATCAAACTTTGTCAGTGAATCATATCATAAATCCATATCAATAAACTGTTTCTACGAACGGAGTCAGTGAATCGTATTATCAACATGTCTCAACGTGCCGTGTCACTAGACATGTCAGTGGTTAGGCAGAATATGCCAGTGGTATTTTCGAGAAGAAGCACAACCGATATCACAGATTATTATATTTCTTTCCCTTGCACACTGAAGCGTAGTGTTTTATTTTCTTTGCATGTAGGGAGGGTCATTAACCAAATAATAACTACACGTGATGGTCATTATTATTCATATAACAATTGGTTAACTAATTAACTAATAAACTAATCGATTGTTTGGTTAATCAATCAATCAACTTCGTCAAAACAAAACAAAAAAGGCCTTTTGCCGCCATTCCATCAAAGAAATACCCTCTGCACTCCACCCGGGTAGTAAATTGATTAAATTCCACAAGGCCTGAACTTTCGGTTGGTGGAGATAGTCAGTTACATCGACTCCAGAGTTTAACTGGTACATATTTTATCAACCCAAAAAAGAATAAAGACAAAATATACCTCGGCAGGATTACCAAGAACATAATGAATCGGAAGAAATGCTTGTGAAATTAACGTGCAAGTGGCTGAACTCTTCACAGAAACGCGTACTCTTAACGTATTTCTCAGTGAGATTCAGCGTGACACAGCGAATGTGATAAGGCTGGCCCCTTGAATTACACGAACAACTCATTTTTGCCAGCTGAGCATACAGGAGCAACGCGGAATAAAGTGTCTTGCTCAATGACAAGGCGCCACTAGGAATTGAAATCGCAACCTGCTGACCGTGAGAGGAATATCCTAGCTACTAACCTACACGCCTTCACTGGCGTGAGAATATAAAGTCACGAACCTCTATAATGTATGGTATTTTGTGTCTTTCTTTGAATCTGAAAAAAACAAACAAACATATATTTCATATATTGACACGAAGTTATATATGTGGAAGAGGAGGGGGTTATTCAATTAAATTATCTCAAGTATAAGTCTGGTACCAACCAAAATCCATTAAATAGTGATGGAATGATATATAAACACACATCTTAACAGGCATAACACGAAGTCACGCGTCAAATTCATTTTTCTTTTGTCTCGTTGGTTAGTTTCTCACTTTCAGTCATGTTGGAAGCAGAAAGAGAAGCTGAGCTGTGAGACGCGAAAAGAGAAAGAGACAGAGAGTATTATCAAGAGAGAAACATATGAGATATATAAACGTGTGGAAAATTGAATAGGATGTGAGTCTGCAACTTGTGTGACTGTTAGTCATGCAACAGACAGTTAAATATCGGATAGTAAGTGACTTGAGAGAAATTTGGCTGCAATATTCCGTGGGAAGAATGACCAGTTATTTTATTTTATTTATTCATTGATGAAATTTTTAGAAATGGAAATCTGCGATTCACCTGTGTCTCCTATGGCGATTAGTAACTTAAATAACAGAGAAGATCGAAGTAGGTTCTTGAGCTTGCAGGAAAATTAACTCTCGTTATGACGGCATGTTTTAAACTGGGGATAAATTGATTGTTTCTAAGATATTGATGGGTTTTGATTTAGGCACAAGGACAACAGTTTTGAGGGAAGGGGTTTTAATCGACGCCACTTCTAGACTTGTATGTGTAACCTAGAGTATATAGCTTAGAATCAGAAATGATCAGAGAAACTAAAGAGGAGAGTGCTGAACAGAAAGTACGAGTCCCACTAGATCCCGTTTGCTACTACGTACTCCCAAAAGTAACCGTGTATTTTTGCCAATAAGACCTCAGAATGTGCAAAGATGAAAGTTACAAATCTAGTCAACTTCAGAGACATGAAGGACAAACCTTATCTATCTATCTATCTATCCATCTATCTATCTATCTATCTATCTATCTATCTATCTATCTATCCATCCATCTATCTGTCAATCTGTTTGTTTGGCTGTATGCCTGCCTGTCTGTGTAGCCATCCATCCATGTATGTATGTTTGTATGTATGTATGTATGTATGTATGTATGTATGTATCTATCTATCTATTACCTACCTGCCTACCTATCTACCTACCTAATAATCTAACAGTTCCTCCAAATACCTGAGAATTCTCCCAATTCACCACTCTTCATGCTAATATAAAAATAACTTAATCCCTAACGAGATAATCTCTCTACTAGTCGAATATCAACAATTTGGATCACTGCCTTGTTGTGTCCATGGCCAATACACTTCTGTATTGGGTCCAGACGCTCTGATGGACTTAGACTATGTGCCTTTTTCAGATCTTATTCCAGACAAGTTGATCTTTCTCCACATTCTTAACTTAACCTCTGCAGCAACTTGTAGTAACTCAATAAACGTTAAACTCATCAACCTTGTCAAGATGGCTTCAGAAAGCCTCAGAGGATCTGAAATTGCTAATGAGTGTTGTTCTACTTCCTAGAATTAGTTAAGGAAATCATGAAAAGGAAACTGATTTGCACAATACTTCAGTTTTATAACCAACTTCCCAGGGAATTCGATATGAATGGTTGATTTCTTTAACTCGTCTAGCAGATACATTATTCTTTTTCTTTTCTGTTTTCAATAGACGAAACGAACACTACTAGTTTTAAATTTACGATTTTAGAAGAAATTCTACATTTGTTATTGAAATTCTTTTCACCATCGCACGCACAACTTGTATTTTGTTGTAGCTTTCTCTTTGATCTATAACTGGTTTTAATCGCGTGAGCGTATACTCCCCCTCTCTCTCTCTCTCACACACACACACTTTCTCTCTTTCTCCTACATGGATACAC
>NC_068995.1:39560617-39561930 GCF_001194135.2 Octopus bimaculoides | reverse complement strand
CACACACACACACACACACACACATATATATATATATATATATATATATATATATAGCAGTCTATCTATTTATCTATCTATCTATCGATCGATCTGTCTGTCTGTCTGTCTGTCTACCCCAGCTCTCACTTCATGTTTGTCAATTCTATTTTTCGTTTAATTTCAAGTTATTTTTTCACCATTTCTATTATATTTTAGTTATTCCTTTTTTTCTGTTGCCTTTATTTTCCATTTCCTTTTTTTTTTTTTTCGTTACCATTTCCTTCTTTGTTTCTTCTTTCATTCTAGCTATTCTAAATGTTCCCTTCTTGGCTTTCATTCATTCTTCCTTTGTTTAAACGAATAAAGAATACTTCCCTTTATCTACTGCATTCTTTTCTTGCTTTCTTCTTTCTCTATTATTATTATTTTTCTTTTTGCTTTCTCTGAAAATCTTTCCTCGAATTCTCGCATTCTTTCAAACCCTCATTCCTTCCTTTCTACTTTCAGTTATTCATTGTCATTCTTTCATTTCTTCATGCTTTCATTTTTTGATTGGGTGATAGATTCGTTTATTAACTCCTTATTTCCTCATTCCTTTTTTATATATATTCTTTCTTTGATTGATTCCCTCCTTCCTTTTTTTCTTTAGATTCAGTCCTTCATTATTTGACCAATCAATCCATTCATTCATTCACCTTTTCGATGTTTCTTTCTTTCAGTCCTCAGTTGTTTCATTCGTTCAGGGACTGATTAATTCTTACGAATTCTCGTGCTTATGGGCGCTGTTTACAATATCATCATCGTCGTCATCATCATCATCATCATCATCATCATCATCCTCCTCCTCGTCCTCCTCGTCGTCGTCCTCCTCCATCTCGTCCTCCTCGTCGTCGTCCTCCTCCTCCTCGTCCTCCTCGTCCTCGTCCTCGTCCTCGTCCTCCCCCCTCCTCCCCTCCTCCTCATTATCATCATTATTATTAAACAAATTCGAGCACGCATACACAAGGTGTGTGTTGTTATTTCGTGGGTCGGTAGCGTTTTAGTCGCAAGAGACTATATTCTCAAAGCGCTTGGTGTCAAAAACACTTGGAAATAAAGTCGTAGGCAAGCGAGACAACTCACGTCAGGTCCCTTCTCGGATAGACAGACTTCAATGTTTCGTTATTATCGTGACTTTTCAATGCCACGTACCAGGGATATAGTTTGGATGGTGTGCAGTGTTGAGAATCCAGGTATAGCTTCTAGGTTTTTGTTCGTGTTTTTTTATTATGCCTATTGCTCCATTTTTTTTATTATTATTATTTTATGTTTGACTTTTGTTTTGCATTTGT
>NC_068995.1:39556668-39560607 GCF_001194135.2 Octopus bimaculoides | reverse complement strand
AGTTAGTAATCAGCCCGTTTCGCTGTCATTATTATTATTATTATTATTATTATTATTATTATTATTATTATTATTATTATTATTATTATTATTATTATTATTATTAAGGCGAGCTGGCTGAATAGTTACTGCACTGGACAAAATGCTTAGCGGCATTTTTACCGACTTTACGTTCTGATTCAAATCTAACATCTTTTCTTCAGGATTCCATCGAAGTTACCAGCGTTAAAAAATGTGGAGTTCTCCTCAGACCAGAGAAGTTGTTGTTCGAGTGTTTGTAACAGAGTGATAGTAGGGCGACAGATTGAGTTTTCCTCTGAATAGTAGCATAGTAGATCTGTGTGAATTCCTCACAGTTTCTGACTACCAAATTTTGAATACAAATCTTGAGTCTACTCAAGATTAGGGCAGTAGAGGATTCTGCACAATATGCTATATACCAAAAAAAAAAAAAAAAAAAAAAAAAAAAAAAAAAAAAAATATTCGAGTTGTTTAGCATCGCTTGTATTTTTTGCGTTGTCAAAAATAGACGGATATGCTGATAAACAGATATTTTCTTTAGAAAACCAAATTCTTCATCGTAGACATTTCTTTTTACTTGGAACTGTTCAGTATGGCAAGTCATAGTCTTTGAATATTTTGGCAATGCTTAATGGGCATTTCTATAGATTCCGGAAATTGGAAAGTACGCAGCATTCAATTGTTAATATAAACATAGATATACAGACATACAGTCACACAGCGCACATACAAATGCACACACATATATGCATCTATATATACAAATGCACACACATATTCACATCCGTATATATAAATGTACATACATACATATATATATACATAAATATTTGCATACATAGATGCGTGCACAGTAACACTGAAATAGGTAGTTGATATATTACTTTCAAAATTTGATGAAGAAAATACTAAAATTAATAACAACTATGTATTGGTGACGCGGCAGATGTGGACATGAAGGATGATGATGATGATGATGATGATGATGACGACGACGACGACGACGGCGCTATGTTAAGAACCTCTAACTTTGGAAAGTGGATAAAAACAAATTCATATTTTGAACTTGACAAAAGTCTTGCTTATTTTTACTGCTCTACTTACTGGTTGTATTTTTGATGTGCGAGTCTGAAAACGCCAGCTTATCTAGTTTGTCGCTTAGGAATTTACTGACAAAACCAATTACACTGATTATAATTGGTATAGATCTGAAGTGTTTATCTTGGTATAAAGGCTACAGATTTCGAAGCAGTTGTCCGCAGTTATCATCGCTCTTTTTGATTTTCGAAGAGATATTCACATCAGCAGTGCAGCTGACGTATATGAATATATACATTTTCATGTTCTAAATAACATTATCGGACATGTTATATTTTCACTTGACAAAAGTTTTGATGGGAATGGTGTACCAATACTCTTTGAGTTGTTTATGTATTTATTCAGCAAGAACGGGGCTCTCTATACTTATCCTATGACAGCCTTGTTTTCGAATAGTATTGTATATTTTTTTAGCGACAACGTCGTGTTGCATACCAAAATGACATTTTTTTGTAGCTGCTAATTACATGAGTGACGTCTACCAAAGACATATGCATCATAATCTATATTTTCGGTTACATCCTGGCGCACCAATTGCTTCATAGCCTTCTTTTGTTTATTAAATATTTTGTAACATTCTCTTTTTTCTTGGACTACAAATGCATAGCTTTCGAAGAGTAATGTGATGTAGTAGTTACGATTACAAAAGTGGTTGCACTTCATCTCGGTGTTTCTGTCTCCAAGTCTTCTGGTATCATACACATTTACACTCATTCTTTTGGTAGGCTGAGTGTTTCACTTTCAGGTTTTCTTTAAGGTATGATAGTCCAAATTTTCTGGGTGTGCATAGGATGTGATTAAGCAGAGAGTGTTTCATGGGAAGCTCACTGTCCACACGTAGGATGTTCCCTTCGCTTTCCAGCACTTGGTTTATGTATTTATTTTTTCATGATGTCTGAGAGGCACTATACGACATTCGAAGGTTGTTTGCACTTATCTCTATCGTCTTCATTTCTTCCTGGGTAAAGTCTGTCGATATCACTATTGTGAAAGTTTCCAGTTAATACCCTGGATGTTGCGGGTTTTAATGTATATCACGTTGATTTTCTCTCCTCCAGACCAGTAAAATGTCCTCAAAACTAGTGTTAGTACTGGTACTGTACATACATACATATATAAATTGTTGGCAATCCGTTGCTTACGACGTCGAGGGTTCCAGTTGATCCGATCAACGGAACAGCCTACTTGTGAAATTAACTTGCAAGTGGCTGAGTACTTCACAGACACGTGTACCCTTAACGTAGTTCTCGGGGATATTCAGTGTGACACAGTGTGACAAGGCAGACCCTTTGAATTACAGGCACAACAGAAACAGGAAGTAAGAGTGAGAGAAAGTTGTGGTAAAAGAGTACAGCAGGGTTCGCCATCATCCCCTGCTGGAGCCTCGTGAAGCTTTAGGTGCTTTCGGTCAATAAAGACGCACAACGCCCGGTCTGGGAATCGAAATCGCGATCCTATGACCGCGAGTCCACTGCCCTAACCACTGGGCCATTGCGCCTATACACATACATACATACATACATACGAAAGGGAAAATCAGTTCCCCAGACACAAAACCTGTGCATGAATGGTCTCATGATCTTTATCGTTGACATCATGATTTCAATCACCATAATCATTAAAAAAACATTGAAGTGGCCGTCACAATATTCATCACCTGACTTCTGCATGCTCCATCGCCATAACTGCCTTCGGCACCAGTACCAGACCAACACCAAAACCACTATCCCCACCACCACTGACACCACTACGAACACCAACACCGATACCACCGCCGCCACCACTAACACCAACACTGTCACAACACCTAGCATCAATAGCTCTATATTCTCCCGCTAAATGTACCGACATTTCAACTACCACCATGTTTAGCGTAACATCCGACTCTATCATCGACACTACCACTAACGTCCTCATTTTTACATTTTCTACAAAAGTGTGATAAAATACATCAAATCCCAATATCATGAGCAACAACATCATCAACAACAACAACAGCAACCACATCTATAACATTAGCAACAAAAAAACAAGAGAAAAAAAATTAGTGATGGCGGCGGCGGCGGTGGCAGCTGTGGTGGAAGGTTTTTGGAGGTAGCTTTTGCGCAATGATTTTGGCTGTGTTGGATTGGAGAGCGAGATTCAGTTTATACTTTGACAGGATTTGATTCTTCTCTGTAGAACGTTCCGTAGTTGAATACAAATGAAGTATCTGCCTGAAAAACGTTATATTATTGACAGCTGAAGAATCCTCTCTAGACTTCACATAATCCGATGAAAACCGCCGGGATTTTATTTGTTCTTTTTCTTGTTCTTTTGTAATTTTGATTTAAATACTGAATATAGCAATACGATTAAAAAAAAATTCCCTTAGCAATATCCAGTTGTGCCAATTATTTCTCTTAATGTGTTTAGGAATAATGGGACTAACGCAGTAGTCTGTCGAGGAGACTCAATGAGGGGAGCTGTGTTTTATTTTAAGTAAAGTATATTTTGAGCAATGGAGTTTGGGGGATAAGCTAGAAAGCCAGACATTTATATAGTGTTAGTCCTGCTTAAGGGGACCAGGTTCAATAAATGTTCTGTTTCTAAGCTAAGCCACTTGGATCGTATTGCTCAGGGCGTCGTTGTAGGAAATAAACTGGGAAAACTTAGGACACTTTGTCTAATATTACATCGCAGGCGTCACCAAATACTACGTATACGCACATATACAGCCATATTTTTTCTTTTTTCTTTTGTTTGTTTTACTCATTGTACTGAGGCTATATTTCGGCACCGTCAAACACACACACATACACACACACACACACACATACA
>NC_068995.1:39551784-39556367 GCF_001194135.2 Octopus bimaculoides | reverse complement strand
GTTACTGTTGCTTTTAGCCCCAGGAGGACATCTCCTCCAGCTGGCTTATCGACACACGACTGTGTCCTGTTTGCCAAGGGAAGTTATCCCTCTCACCTCGATCTGCTGCAGATCGAGGTGAGAGGGATAACTTCCCTTGGCAAACAGGACACAGTCGTGTGTCGATAAGCCAGCTGGAGGAGATGTCCTCCTGGGGCTAAAAGCAAGAGTAACATCCACCCCTAGGGGTCAGCCACACTTAAGTGGCAATATACTACACTATATATATATACATATACACATACACATACATAAACACACATGTATGTATGTATGTAGTTGTATACATATGTATGTATCTACGCACCTACGTATGTCATTATTATATTTTATTTCGAGATTTTTTACCAATAGAGAAAGAATCGGGCGAAAGTCTCCTACATTAGAATTTCAACATCAACAAGATATTTTTGCATGTATGTATATATGTATGTATGTATGTATGTTTGCATGTATGCATGTATGCATGTATGTATGTATGTATGTGTGTGTGTATGTATGTAACTTTATGTATTCATATTCAAACATATATATACACGCGTCCAGTACATGTGTACTATATTCCCCAAGAGTTCTTTATAGAAGGCAAAAGTACTTTGGCAAATAAAGAGGTAATTAAACATTCGCTTCGATTTAAAGAGATTACTGTTCGTGCTGCTGATTCCAGTTCTTTCATTGGGATTAAAAGACAACGTTAACCGCCATATTTCCACAATATTCTGTCAAATATCTTTCAGTTTTGAAATCTTAAATCAAATAAAAAAGGCAACAAAATGAAAGTAAAGTACACGCGCACAGATAAAAGTTGACGGCAATAGCTTCGTGACAATGAGTGATGAGGAAACCGCTTCGTGGTTATTTGGCTTCCAAGGGATTGCTGTTAAATGCCTGTTAAATCTCTACAAATCACAACCGTTTGAATATGGGAAGAAAGAGGATACATCAAATGCAGTCATAGGTTTCTTGTAAAAGAAATGTCAGTGTGGTGATAATTAGAATAATATTGATCATGATGCTTTTCAGAGCTGAGCTCAAGGCCAAACTACAGCAACGATAACGACAACGAAAATGTCGAAATCAGCAATAGCTGTGATATTAGAACTCGAGTTCACAGTAACAATGAAAGGTTTTACAGTATCTAATATGGAGCTAATATATTACTATTATTTCCTTACAGAGCAACTATTTATATCTTTCATTTTCTACTTATCTCATTCGACTGCGGCTATGGTGAAGCACCGCTTTGGACGATTTTAATCGAATGAATCGACACCGGTACTTACCTGTCGTATCGGTTCCGTTAGTTACGATGACGTAAACAAACTTACACCGGTTGTCAAACGGTGGTGGGTGACAAACACACACATACACACATATATACACAATTACACCCACACGCATACCCATATGCACAAGCATATATATATATATATATATATGTATATATATATATATATATATATATATATATATATGCGAAGGCCTTCCTTCACTTTCTGTCTATCAAATCCTCTTAGGAGTCTTTGATAATGCCAGAGCTATAGTGGAAGAATCTCATACAATGTACCAAGCAATGGAACTGATCTCAGATCTACATGGTTTAGAAGCAAACTTCTTACCACACAGACACTCCCATATTCGTTCCTCTAGTTTCATAAACCGTTTATCCCAATGAAATTTAGTTAAACATCAACAACACATTAAAAAACTACCAATGAAAACGGTGGTTAAGATTTGGCAAAAATTGTAAGAAGCGTAAGCTTCCTTATCTAAGTATTCCACATGGTAATTGAAAATCATGCTACTGTCGACGTTAAGTTTTATTGTCCAGGTGCCGACAAATTCGCCTCCAGTCATCAGTTTAGATAAATTCAATGTTCTGACCAATAAACTTATGATCTTTAGCCAATAGAAGAAATTGTAATTCCTTCTGACCACAGAGAAGATGAGAATTATTTTCTGAATGCAGTATTAGAATTTCCTGTTCTTTGAAGTATATTTAATTGAATTTTGTCAAAGAACACGATCGGTTTGTGTATAAGAGCTAATGAAAGAGCATACGAGTGGTTGCTTCTTCAGCTAGTGATAGTAGCCAATTTTACTCTGCTTACACATTGATGTCTATGCATTTAAGTGCGTAATTAATTTTCATAGTATTTCTTATAATAAAGGTAATTACCGCTCTCAAAATAGAATTGACATTTTCTGCTTCTGCAATTACTTTTTCAGTATCTCCTGTTGGTACGGTCTTCATATCCATCAATAAAACGTTTCAATCTTACTAATGTTAAGAGATGTTTGATGAAAATATGTCTTCACTTCTCGCAGCATAAAAAGAGGTTTTGCAAAACCGTGAGGGTAAAAGTGCTTTCTGCAGTTAACGGTAATAAAATTTTCGATGGATGTATTCACATTTCGCGTTCATAAACCTTAAACGAATAACATTAGATACTGTAATGTTAGATATATAAAAAAACGAGAAGTTATGATCGTGAATGAAATTTGATCTTAGGCCTGCAAAACCAAGATTATTCTAAGGTTAACAACAGCAACAACAACAACAACAACAGAAGCAGCAGCAACTACAGATTTGAATACTTTGCTAGAATTAGAATCCTTATAGTTAATAAAATATCTGTTGTAATAGATTTGCACTCTAGCTAGTAGCCTTCTTAATGGTAATCATCAGTCAATATTAACTCATATACAGGAAAAAAACGTGTATGAACCACCGCACTTACACATTTGACATACATACACATTTACACATATATGACGCTCAAGAGACAAAAGCATTTTTCTTTCTATTGTTGTGATACGCGAAGCTGCAAATAACAGGAAATTTGCTGGCTTTTGAAATTTCCTAACTTACATGTGTTCAATAAATACTGTGATGAAATATAAGTTGCAAACCGAGAAATAATCTCACGTAACATACACATATGTATATATAAAATAAATAAGATATACAACTTGTTTTTCGGTACTGGTAATACGTCCGTGGAAAATAACGAATTTTTAGCCAGTCACCGAACTGTTTGCAGTACCGGTGTAATTTTGAACAATTAGTTCGGATTTTTTTATGTTCAAATGTAGGCTCTAACTATTCTTCCCGTGTTTTAAGGAAGAATTAGCTATGTAATATGAATTATTGTAGATTCTACTGCGTCTGTTGATATCATAGATATGAATGATGTCCTTTATTTTTTGGTCGCTTAAGGTTTGTGAAGGCCTTTATCAAAAAATTAGGTCTACTATTTATCGCAATATACAGTTAAATAAATGCCACAACCAGTTAATTTCAATCACGAAGATTTTCAACACTACTCCAATTCCATAACAATTACCCATATCGATTTGAAAAGGAGTGTCTAACTCGAAATATTATGTAACAAAATGTATGTCTACATGTGAATGTGAATTTATGTGTGTGTCTGTGTTTTTTTTATTTGTGTGTGCGCTTGTACATAACACGCATTCCCCCATTTGTTTAAAATAAATGTTGCATTGTAAGGCTTTTTTAACGATACATACAGGTATTTATAATACACACACACACATTTATTTGTGTATCTATATGTATTTGTATGTATATACTTATATATATATATATATGTGTGTGTGTGTGTGTGTGTGTGTGTATGTGTGTGCGTGTACGCATTTCTCTCTCTTCCGCTCCCTCACTCTCTCATATATACACGATAGGTCATAAAATAAACATTCCCACATTCATATTTACAGTCACAACAATTCTTGCATTCATACACGAATGCTCATTCACATACAAATACACTTGCACTCAGACATGGACATACAAAGAGAAGCAGTATTGAATGTCTAAAGCAAGGGAAGAATGCAAATACATCGTTACACAAAGTGAACAGAGTAAGTAATTTGATGGCCGTCACAGCAAAGGTACACATTGAGCTCGCTTGATTAATTTCTCTTGCAATTTGATGGCAGCATACCGGAAGCCAAGCAAGTGTAGTTCTCATCCCATGTTGCCAAAATGGCCGTCCATTTCTGCAATGTTCTTGGCAAATATTTCAATGGCTTCTCTGGCAAATGGCATTCATTCTGTGATAGCTTACAAGATTGACAAATAGGGCTATGTGTGTATTGTACAAATGCGCAGACAAATAAAAAACATATAAATTTACATTCACAGGTAGACATACATATATACATACGTCAATTACAAGCATATGCATGCTTGTGAGTATATTGTGGTACATACGTATATACATCTCTATCCAGCTATTTCTCTTTATATGCATTTGTTTCTCTCCTTATACATACATATATGCATACAATGGGTGCAATACATACACCACACACATATAGATTCATACGTATACATGTATGCATGCAGGTTTATGCGTGTATATATTGAAGTATATATACACAGAGACAGAGAGAGAAAGAGTAACATATAGTTAGTAAGAGACATATTTCCCCTCTTCCACTCTCTCTCTCTGAATAAATCCTTCATTCAAATACATACATGCATATTCATTTATATATATATATATATATATATATAT
>NC_068995.1:39548362-39550631 GCF_001194135.2 Octopus bimaculoides | reverse complement strand
TATATATATATATATATATGTATATGTATATATAAATATATGTATATGTATATATATGTATATATATATATATATGCATATATATATATATGTTTGTATGTATGCATATATGTTCGTATGGACTCTCCCATAGAAATACACATATATATGTCATTATCATAAATATAATTTCAGGTATAGAGTAAATCCAAATAGCTAAAACGTGCGCTCAGTAATAAGATGTTAACATCTATCCCACTGGGATCTGTGCAGGATCTATCTTGACAGAAAACTGCTTGTTCATCCGGTTGTGTCTTGTTCAAGGCAGTCTTCAGTCCCTTAAGGATAATTTTCATCAATACTTTCCCTGGGATTGATAGCAGCATGATTCCCCTCCAGGTATTGCTGTATGACAGGTCTCTTTTCTTAGGGCACTTTGCATGTGTCTTTTCTTCCAGTCTCCTCTCTTCTTTAGGAGAGGGTGCAGCATCTCAGTTGAAGTCTGAACGTCTGCCTTCAGTGCTTCAGGTGGTATCGCATCGGGGTTTTCCGCCTTAGACCACATCGCGACGATGCGGATTATCATCGAGCAGTCCCTAGAATGGCAGACTCCCTTATACACAGTCTTAGTTAACTTTCAGAAAGCCTTTGATAGTGTCAACAGAGATGTCATCTGGATACTGATGAACCATTGCTGCTTCCCACAAAAGGTCATCATCATCATGCAACAGGTATATGAAGATGCCACCTGTCAAGTCACCCACAGCTGGAAACTGACGAAACCCTTCAATGTGCCAAAATGGCGTCTGACAGGGTTGTTTGCTTTCACCGACGATCTTCCTGATAGTGGTTAACTGGATCATAAGACAATCCACAGCAGACAAGAAGACAGGCATTCAGTGGACATTTGATAAAATGTTGAAAGACCTAAACTACGCAGAAGACATCAGTCTTCTCTCCCACAAGCAGCAACAGGCACAAGAGAAGTTATGTCGTGTTGCAGAAAAATCGGAGAGGACTGGCATACAGATCAACACTAAGAACGACAGAGGTCATGAGAGTGAACAACAGACAGCAAGACCCAATGTGACTACACCAGGATGATATCAAGGACGTCGACAGGTTTGTTTACCAGGGCAGTGTAGTCAGTAAAGATGGCGAGATAGATGAGGACATTAAATGCCGAATAAACAAATCCCGATACGCCATAAACACCTTGCGACCAATTTGGAGATAAACCTCCCTCTCCCTGAAAAAAGAGAGTGACAGAAAAGATATAAAGTAAGAAAAGTAAAGAATAGAAAAAAATGGGGCGAGAGTAGAAGAGAAATAATAAACACGAGCAGAGAGAGGGAGAGAGGGAGAGAGGAACAGAGAGTGACTGAGAGAGACAGAGAGTTACAGAGACGGAGAGAATGGGAGAGAAGGAAAGAGACATACAGACAAAAGGAGAGACAGAAAGACAGAGAGAGAGAGAAAGGGACGGATGGAGAGAGAGAGAGAGGGAGAAGAGAAGGCAGAAGGAAGGAGGAGATGATAGACATGGGAGACAAATAGGGAAATGAGGATAAAAATGCGAAGAGATATTAAGAAAGCGTTAGTAAAAATGGCCGGCACACAAATATTCTTCCTTTCTCCATTATATATGCATGCACACATTTCATGTCGTGGTCATACATGGGTAGGTATGTGTGCGCGCGCACATACACACACGCTCGTCGACACACATTTATATATGTATTTTATATATGCATGTATATAATTTTAACAAATCCATTTACCTAAGATAGATAAATGGACAGAAAGACTTAAATTGGAACAGACAAGTATTAAAATACACACCGACGCCCACACAGTTACTCACATAGATATAGACACACACGCACATACATACATACATACATACATACATACATACATACATACATGTGTGTGTATGTGTGTGTGCGTACATGCATCCATACACGCATAAACGTATGTTTTTATATGCATGCACATAAATAAAATATATACTAATGTATATTTGTATGTATAATGCATACATACATACGTACACACGCACACATACACACATACACCCACACAGGTATATATAACATGCATGTGTGTGTGTGTGTGTGTAGTAGTAGTAGTAGTAGTAGTAGTAGTAGTAGTAGTAGTAGTAGTAAATGTATATCGTGAGAGAAGGAAAGAGGTATAAAGTGGAAAATGCAGAAAGTCATCCAGAAAAATGAAGCAAGGAAAAATACATACTTTCTGTTTTACAAAGGAAGAGAGAGAGAGAGAGAGA
>NC_068995.1:39546707-39547611 GCF_001194135.2 Octopus bimaculoides | reverse complement strand
GTGTAATTAACATGCAAGTGGTTGAGCACTCCTCAGACACGTGTACCCTTAACGTGGTTCTCGGGGATATTCAGCGTGACACAGTGTGACAAGGCTGACCCTTTCAATTACAGGCACAGCAGAAACAGGAAGTAAGAGTGAGAGAAAGTTGTGGAGAAAGAGTACAGAAGTGTTCGCCACCATCCCCTGCCGGAGCCTCGTGGAGCTTTAGGTGTTTTCGCTCAATAAACATTCACAACGCCCGGTCTGGGAATCAAAACCGCGATCCTATGACCACGAGTCAGCTGCCCTAACCACTGGGGCATTGCGCCTCCACTCAGAGCAGTAATAAAAAGTTAATAAACGAAAAGAGACTAGGAATTCATATAATGAACATAAGCTTACCGCTGTTTCTGCTATAAGATGCAATACATTCATAGTTGAGTGATCGTATATCACCCTATAGCTTCATCGCAATTTCAAAGATGAAACGTAATTTTATGCAGGAAAGTGTTTACATTTATATATACAGAGAAAACATTACCTCCGAAAAAAGCAGGAGCACGCGCGCGTGTGTGTACGAAGCTTGCATTTGCAAGCAAGCACGAGTGTAAATTCACAAGATACATATTCGTTTTGTGACTAACAGCTCCTTCAGCCATCTTTGTCGTTGAATTTTCTGTTCAGTTCACACACACAAGTTGAATATTTACTGAAAACACACATATATTTCGCACACACACAATCTCCTCTATGGCGTAAAACACACTATGCGCAAACATATCCGATACAATATAAGCATCAGTGATTCAGCATCTCAGCTGAAGTCAATTTGCTCACGGCTGGTCATTATGCTGTTATTTTTAGAGATCTGTAACAAACTTCATTTATTAAACTCTTCTTCATCAACAACTAATTTGCACAA
>NC_068995.1:39543967-39545980 GCF_001194135.2 Octopus bimaculoides | reverse complement strand
TATCTATCTATCTATCTATCTATCTGTTTATTTGTCTGTATTTTTATATTTCATACTCTCTTATTCCTTGTTCGTTTTTCTTTTAATTTCTCAATCTATTTAGATTTCTTCCTTTTCCCTCTGTATACTATTGTTCTTTTCGTTCTATTCTATATCTAGTTTTCTCTCCTTTTTTCCCCCTTTTTATCTTAAAAATCCTTAAAAGTCCTTAATAGTCCTTTATGGTTTTCCTGTAATTTTCTTTCATATTTCCTCTCCACTTGCACTCATTCTTTATTCTGCTTCCGCATAAAGACTTTTCTCTTCGTTACGTGATTTGTTCTCTATCTCACGCTTATTTAAGTTGGGTCACATAGAGGGATCCGCGGTTGCGGTTCTTACCACACAAATATTGATCACCTATATACATCAAACAAACACACACACACACACACAGACACACACACACACACACACACTCACACACACACATGCACACACGTATATGTGATGCGCTTTTTCAGTTACCGTCAACCAAATCCCTTCACAAGGCTTTGGTTAGCCTGGTTCTATAATAGAAGACACTTGCCGAAGTTGGGGCTCAGTGGACCTGAACCTGCAACCTAATTCCTTACCACGCAGCCACGACTGCGCCAACACAGCCACGCCTGCACCAACACAGCCACGCTTACGCCAATACAACCACACCTGCACCAATACAGACACGCGTGCGCCAACACAGCCACGCATGCGCCAACACAACCACACTTGCGCCAACACAGTCACGTTTGCACCAACACAGCCACGACTGCGCCAATACACCCAAGCCTGCAATACAGCCACTCCTGTGTATATATATATATTCACACACACATACACATACATTTATACACACACACACGCGCGCGCACATATATGAAAACACATATGTGAACACATATGAAAACACATATGTGAACACAGGTGTAGAACAAGGTGGAGAAGATTGCGCTCGAATACATGAGATAGAGTAAAACAATATTTATTCAAGCTATGTATGTAGAACAATGCAATAATTTATAAGTATTTATACTTATTCATGCATTGTTCTAAATATTCAAGAATATATGATAGTGGATACGTGAAACTCTGAGTAGCAGTTTGTGAAGTCTTTTGTCATTTCAGTTTTAATAAAATATTTCATACACAGGCACACGCATACATACACATACACACACACTCGCATACACACAAACATTTATGTATCTATAAATTAAGGCAACGATATATTTTTAAATCGATAGATATGTGTGGTTTGATGCACGGAGCAATAAGCGAGACAGATTGTTTGGTAGATGCATCGTTTGATCGTCTAAACTATACGAATGGAATTATTGAATGGTATATACAAATGTATTGATTATATATATAGAGATTCAACGATAGATACATACAGAAATATATTATTAGAAATGTTTGACTGATATTTTGATGAAGAAATAAACATTTGATTATATGGAGAGATAAAGAAGAGAGGTATAAAATCACAGACACATATATACATACATACACACATACACAGATAGATAGATAGATAGAGAGAGAGAGAGAGAGAAAGGAGGAGGGGAAAGAAAGGGAGATAAATCGGAAGCTATGTAGAAAGATAGATAGATGTGCATATGTCTATAGTCATGTTATTTCATATGGCTGATCAGTATATAGAAAGTAATGGAATTATTTACTGACGCTGTGAAGGTGCGACTCTAAGCATTTAGTAGAGTCAAATTTATCGATAATTTTGACGTATTTGGTACTTCAAGTATCATTTTATTGGCTTAAACAAGGCGAATTCCGAATCACTCTTTAGCTCAGCTTAAAACGATTGCCCTTTGGTGCACTGTATACAGTGTGCAATTTGGTTGATGAATTTCCCAAAATTACATTTACCCTCAGCAGCTTATGAAAGACAATGGTGAACGTGCACATACGCATGAATACATACATACACATATATGCACACACACACACACACACACACACACACACACACACACA
>NC_068995.1:39541140-39543521 GCF_001194135.2 Octopus bimaculoides | reverse complement strand
ACACACACACACACACACACACACACACACACACACACACACACATGCACACACAGATAATGTATATATATTTATATCTATATCTATATATTCATATTTTTGTGCGGAAGTGTGGGAGAGCGTGTGTATTTACATACCAGAGAGTGGCTTAAGAGAGAGAGAGAGAGAGAGAGAGAGAGAGAGAGGGAGAAATAAAGGTAACCCATTAATGATATGTTGAAGTAGCAAATGACCGAAGTGGAACTCTCACAACTGGAGGCGAAAATAGAATATGGCTTCGTTGTACAATCGAAGATGTCTCACTACTTGTACATTATTGATTAAGTCAGAGCCATTTTGTTTTCCAAGTCACTTTATTTCCATCGTTATTTTCTTTATTTACGTATTTATTTATTTATTTATTTATTACCATATCATACGGTCGACGGATACTTCAGCGCTTCGAAATAATAGAATAATTTATTCTTTTATTAGCCACAAGGGCTTACATAAAACAACATTAAAGGACATACAACAACATATAAGATAACACAAGACGAGACATCAAAATAATAAAATAATAATAACAATATTATTAAATAAGGTGAAATATAAAAAAGAACGTTGTGTATTTTTTATAAATACAAATTTTTATATTTATACAAAAATATCTTTAAAGAATGTTAAGAAGAGGATTAATCGAGCGGAGTGCTGAAATGTTCCTGGTTTTAATGGTATCGCAAAAGGTTTGGTTGGAGACTAGCATGCCGGGATCTGTTACGGGGCTTAGAAAACCTGATGGACCGCTGCAATAAGTGCTTGAATCTGAGAGTGCAGATAAATTGAATAAAATCAAAATTAACTGATCCTCCTGTATTTTCTTATATCCATAGGCAGGAGCTTTTCAGCAACCATTCGTATATGCATAGATGAATGCATATATATATATATTTGTATGTGTGTATGTTTGTGTATGTGTGTGTGTGTGTGTGCGCGTAAATATGTGTATGCATATATATGTACATATGCGTGTATGTACATACGTGTGCAAATGGAAGAAGGGATAATTTTAAATTTTGCTATTATTTAGATTATAAATATTGGCATGAATGCAAAAAAAAAAAGAAGGGAGAGCGACGTTAATCTTGAATGAGTGACATATTGTTATAAGTAAGACAAAAAGTGTAACCTCGAACTTTCCCCTCTCCAGTTGCTTTCGTATCGGTAATGCCAACAAGAAGGTTCGCATTTTGCTTGACCTCTGACGAGGTAACACAAATTAACTCCCATCATTGGATTCTGCGATATCTTATTTAATTTCACAGCCCTTACTACTAACCCAGTCTCTTATAATCTCTCCTCGATTTACTGTAGTCTCCTCCATCGCACTCTTACGTACTTCTCTATCCTCTTCTGTCCTTGCATCTCTTTCTCTTTTCGGCTTTGTTTCTCTGACAGCAGCTCAGCTACCGAATGACATTCCATATTGTATATGGCTATTTATTAACAACGAACATGTCATGTCGGACATATTATCAGCTGCTTGAATATAGTTAGTTGTTGAAGATATTGTTTACGTCTCCGAACATTGATGCCATTCTGATAAGGTTTATCCATCATTATTGCCATAATCTCTTCAATACTTCTCACGCGTAATATATATTCAATCTTTCAATTCATCTAAACTAGATATTAGTCCCAAGACGCCTTCCATTTTGCATTTAGTGTCTTTCCCATAAATATACTGACATATTTCAGATTTTGTTTTTGCCTTTTAATTTGCTATCTATTTATTATATATGTATAGGATTTCATAAATTTTAGTTTAGAAATAGACATTGTTAACGTTTGTTAATATCTTTATTTTTCTATTTTATCTATCTATCTATCTATCTATCTATCTATCTATCTATCTATCTATCTATCTATCTATCTGTCTGTCTGTCTGTCTGTCTGTCTGTCTGTCTGTCTGTCTATCTTTATTTCTATGTGTGTCTCTGCCTGCCTGTCTGCCTGTCTGTCAGTCTGTCTGTCTATTCATTTATCAGTCTGTCTATCTATTCATCTATCAGTCTGTCTGTTTGTTTCTTTCTCTCTCTGTGTCTGTCTGTCTGTCTGTCTGTCTGTCTCTCTCTCTCTCTCTCTCACACACTCTGTCTGTCTGCCTATCTATCTATCTATCTATCTATCTATCTATCTATCTCTCTATCTATCTACCTGTTTGTCGAGAATGGGCGGTAGTGGCACGGCGGTACTCTTTCGCAAGAGTCTGGATCTCGAAGTAAAGACAGTATTCATAGGCCCGGAGGGTAGATTGGTTGTTCTGGATGTCGATGGCAGCGATGGGTGTGCTTTTCGACTCATATCAGTATACGCACCACCTTTAACAGGTAGGCCGGATT
>NC_068995.1:39534560-39537241 GCF_001194135.2 Octopus bimaculoides | reverse complement strand
ACGATGATGATGATAATAATGATGATGATGATGATGATGATGATGATGATGATGATAATAATAATAATATTAATGATAATGATAATAATAATAATAATAATAATAATAATAATGATAATAATAATAATAATAATAATAATAATAATAATAATGATAATGATAATAATAATAATAATAATAATAATAATAATAATAATAATAATAATAATAATGATAATAATAATAATAATAATAATAATAAAATGCTTCCTAATTGATGTATCAATACCAACAGATGACAATGTTTCTCTAAAAGAAAATGACAAACTTTCAAAATACAAAGATGTGGAAATAGTGGTAACTCGTATGTAGAGTCTAAAAACAGAAACAGTTCTTATCATACATAGGAGGCACATTAAGGTATGCTAAAAGAATATTCAGACAAATGCATAACAAAAACACCAGGACTAACAGTTATATATAACAATCAGAAAATACACTACTAGGTACCGCACACATCCTCCTTCAAACAATTTCAATAGCGTGTAGATAAGAGCGTCACGACAAGCCACAGCACATACTCAAGGCACAGAGATCTGCGCTCGGTAGTGCAGTAAAAACGCGTGATAAAAGTAAGACTACTAAATAATAATAATAATAATAATAATAATAATAATAATAATAATAATAATAATAACAACAACAACAACAACAACAACAACACTGATAATAATAATAATAATAATAATAATAATAATAATAATAATAATAATAATAATAATAATAATAATGGTTCGAAATTGTAGCACAAGGCTTGCAGTTTTTTGAGGGCATGAGTATATCGATCACGTTGATCCCAGTACTTTACTGGTACATAATTTTATCGAATCCGAAGAATGAAAGGTAAACTCGACTTCGGTGAAATTAGAACTCATAAAAAAGCCGCTAAGCATTGTATCCAATATGCTAACGATTCTGCTAGAAAAGCGATATAATCTTGCATCAAACACGATATAGAACAATGGTCTGGCTACATTGTCTGAAAATGAGATCAAAGTAGGCTGTTCCATATAATGTAATCCAAACCAGGCAGGGAAAACATCGGAAAACCATAAAATACATGAACGTCGAAGTGGATAAAAAGTAACAGATGGAGCAGAAGCACTCATAACATAAGAGTAAAAGCAATAATCCTAGATCAACATCATCATGGCTGACCTAATGTCCGACTATCACATATACAAGGCTAATAGCAGTAATAGAAGTGTAGAATCGCAGTTATGAAGATCGCTGGAAAAGTATTCAAATGGTGGATGAGATTAATGTAAAAGAATAATATAATAATGATAAAAGATTAAATAAAGAATTTATTAGTATAACCATTATCATCTTTTTTTTCCATCTCATCCCTTCTCATCTCTCTCTCTCTCTCTCTCTCTCTCCCTCTATACACACACACACACACACACACACACACACACACATATATATATATATATACTAACATATTAAAATTTACGTGTGTGTATATATGTGTGAGAAAACGATAGGGAAGAAAACAATATAGAGTAGAGTCGCATCAAAAAGATTAACTTAAACTCACTTGGAAATGGATGCATGAGTTTCAATCAAATGATAATATAAGTAATATATGCACACACAAGCACAAACAAACACACACACATACATACTATATATGTGGGAAATTCTGTCAGTGGGTGTGTTTGCGGAGCTGTTAGCTAACTCCTCCTACATCGTTTTAGCGATTTTGATGAATCTTGACACGTGAGTAGAACTCTATATAGAAACCTCATGGCATACTCAGATAGTTGAAAAACTCGATAATAAAGCCCCTGGAAGGGATGCTTATATATAGCCAAGAGAAATAATCCATTCATTTTCCTAAATCATTTGGTAAAAATGAAATTGAGTATGTGTATTTCTTTGTAATTGAACTGTTAGAATTATTTTTGCAAGTTAACTAGTACAAGATTTCAACAAGTAAATGGTATCTTCCTAAACAATAGATCCACTTATTTCGGTTTGCGACTTATTAACGAATATACCAAAGCTAGCGCCGCTGAGGGTAATATTTTCTGCGAACGTACAAAATCCTTTTCAGAGTTATTTACTTTGAATGCTTATCTCATATCTGATTAGCCTGTTATTACGTAACATGCTTCACAATTTTAGCAGAGATACCTTATTAATATTTCCCCGTAATTCCTATATACAATAGGAAAGCATTAAGGCCTTTTTCGGGGCTATTTTATTTGCCTTCTTACAATCGGGTAACTAATTTAATGTCATTACATAACTAATTTCACAATTGGGATATTGATAAGTTATTAGAAATTCCTAAAAACAAGATCCTGTATAAGACAGTTCGGTATTGTCTGTAAATGCACAAAAAACCGGTTTAAGGACTACACACTCTGTATTGTTATTAGATTAGCAAAACATTTATGAGAACGGAACCAAGGGACGAGCTCCGCTTTCCCGGTAATTATCGACTACGTCAGCTATTATTATCATCATCATCATCATCATCATCATCATCATCATCGTTTAACGTCCGCTTTCCATGCTAGCATGGGTTGGGTGATCTGACTGATACACACACACACACACACACACAAACACACACACATACACACACACATACACACACACACACGCACACACACGCACACACACACACA
>NC_068995.1:39533080-39533967 GCF_001194135.2 Octopus bimaculoides | reverse complement strand
CTCCCTCTCTCCCACTCTCCCTCTCTCTCTCTCACTTTCTCTCTCCCTCTCTCTATCTCTTCAGCTCATATATATATATATATATATATATATGTGTGTTTGTTTGTGTGTGTGTGTATATATATATATATATATATATGAATGTATGTATATACATATATATTGTTATACAGAGCGCGAGAGCGATAGCGAGATACGCACGTATCAACATATTTACATGCATATACATAAAACTGGAGAAATGCTAAAGAAAAACACAAAACAAAACCCCCAAAATACTTGAAAGGAACTATTTTTCCCATCTCCGTTATTAATGTAAATTGATCTATTCTGTGAATAGTCCTTTTCATCGTTACTCAATGAATCCACGTCTCCGAGCAGATAATAGCAGACTATCTCTGTTTCTATCGTTCATTCACACACATATATTCCAACAACTATGGATAATCCCATTTCTATCTATAATGCTTTAGTGAACATTGCCTGCATACATTTTCATTTCTCATATGTTTGGCTAAATCAGCGAGTTTAAGAGTTTCGTGGTAAATGAAGAATAAACGAAATACACATGTGATAAATAAGTAAACAGATCGCTATAATCACACACAGACACACACACAGACACACACACATCCTCACACACACACGCACACACAGACACAGGCACGCTCATACACACACATTTACACAAGACCACAAAAACACACAGATATACGCAGTCACGTGTATATAGAAGCAAACACAGGCATATGTACGTGAACGTATTAATATCAAAGTTAAGATGTGAAGCTGAAACAATTGTTCGTATGCCGGACAAAATGCTTAGAAGGATTTCGTTCGTCTTTACGTTCAGAGTTCAAATTCTGTCGAGATATACTTTGCCTTTC
>NC_068995.1:39531310-39532438 GCF_001194135.2 Octopus bimaculoides | reverse complement strand
GTGTGTGTGTGTGTGTGTGTGTGTGTGTGCGTGTGTTTGTAGCCGAAAGGAAAATGGAACGAATCATGCTCGGCATCGCATTGCGGGAGAAGAAAACCAACGCTTGGATTTGATAGTACGCGAGAGTCAACGACATTATAAGAACAATAAACGAGAACAAATGCAAGTACGCTGGCCTTAACTCATGATTAACGTAGAATTTGATAATACATAATAACTCAAATGTGAGCTTCAACTGTATTTGAAGACAGAGCTTAAGAAAAAGATGGCGCTTAGACAAAAATATATTTTCATTGGTCTAAAATATTATGGAATTCTCCATATGAATTTCTTCGGATCCTATACATACAGAAAGATCAAAAGATAAATGTTTTAAGGAAATCAATAAGAAAAAATATACAGACGTGACAGTCATGGATGGAACGGCTTTCATTACAGAACTAGAGCGAAGCAAGTTAGGTGCAACAAGCATACATACATAGTATAAGCATAATGACAAACAGATGTGTGAGCACTTTTTTTCTTTTATCGAAGATACGGAATAGTGAGAAAGAAAACCACTAAGTGGTCTTTCGAGGTGCAAGTAATACCAGCCAAAATTTATCGCTGATTCATATCCATCTACACTTGCAATGCCTTTGGTGGTAGATTTGCACCATTAATCTCGAACTGGGTCAGAACCATGATAATAAAAATTATAAATGTCCATCTTATGAAACATGAAATGTGCTATCTTGCACGGAAATCTCTAATCGGAGTCTCGATATTTTCAAATCTGTATTAAAATATATATTCTGTAGAGAATGAGTGAGATTGAAGATAATTAGCAATAGCGTGAGATATGTTACCTCGAGACTGATTTGTTAAATGGAAAATCATTTCTTTTTATTTTTAAATGTGACAAATTTACTAACAATAATTGATGAGTGAACAACCATTGCAATGACGATACATAATCTAAATTACGCCTAGGAAACTGTGTAACACACATTCATATATGTACATGACTTTATGCACGCAGACACACATAAACACATGTAAATTCACACACACAAACACACACATATACATATTTAAAAACACTTATGAGTATGTATGCATATATATATATATATATATATATATATA
>NC_068995.1:39526893-39530942 GCF_001194135.2 Octopus bimaculoides | reverse complement strand
TAAAATCAACTTTTCGCAAACTTGTACTGTCTGTCAGTTGTTTGAATTTTTCATAAGATGCATTTTTCGCAAAAATTACATTTTATGCATTTATTCTTTTGAAATAATCAATCGATTGAATAATTCATTTCCTTCCTTATTTATATTTATTTATTTATTTATTTAATAGATCGATAAATTTCTGTGTTAAAGGCGTATTCTTTCTAGGAATGGTTTTATATTTTTGATACAAACCTTTTATTTTTTTAAATTCTCGCTGCCATCTTTTTGCCCGACCCATTTCGCTCACTCTCTCCACCTCTCCATTTCTCTTTCCCTTTCTCTTGAGCATTGAATTACAATTACAGATTTGCAGAATTATAATTATATGCTTGTAATAGTATTTCTAGATTTATACTGAAATTGAAATTAAATATAGAGAAAATCTCTTTCTTCCCATTAAAAATATGAAATCAATTTGAACCAGCCCCATCACCATAGATAAAAGAAAAAAATTACTTGTTTATCTTTAAATTCCTTCTTCTTAGCTATTTCCTTTGTGTTATTGTGTCTAATTTCAACGTGGTTACATAGAATCTCATATACTTTATGCATTGCAAAATTAAGTAATTATTACCATAATTTTAAATAAAATTCATGGTCGATGTTGATCAAAACTGCAGATTATATTTCAGTCCCAAAACAAAGAAACGTTTTCATGTCTGATTAGTGGTGAAACATGCTGCTAATTGCTGAAACGTATAGTGCTCCAAGGCAATTAATAGCTCTCGATGTCTCAGTCCTCCCACCTGTAAACTGCTTTCATTTAATAGCAAAAATCCGTGACAATAACTAACATGGGTATTAATTGTCAAATGGTCAGAGCATTGTTATTAGCTTGCAGATGATAAAAACAAAACTGAACAAAGACACCCACATACGCCTCTTTTCCTTCTATCAGTTTCTTACCGACACCGACGAAAATACTTGTCCGCTCGTACGCTTTCTTCCGAATCTTTGCAAAAATACTACGAGCCTCAGTAATCAAAATGATTGGAGCAGACTATAAACTAGATTCTCAGCATGCGACATATAACATACGAGGCATGTGTCTGAATACCTACTTTATGGGGATACCGATCACTATAATTTTACTTCGATCATTAAGTATTTAAGGGAAATGCTTGCTTAACTGATAACTAAATGTAAATAAATATATTATCCAATTGTTATATTTTGTCTTCGTATTTGAAACTCAGGAAGACCATGAGGAGAGAACGCAAGTCACTAAAGAGGTGGCGATTAGCAACGAAAGGTCTTTGACTAACAAACAACGGACTGATTGCTTAATTGTCACATTAAGAAAACGATCGATAAGTTAGTTGGTTAGATATTTAACTTATTGACTAACAAGAAAGAAGTGCTTTGAACCAGTGTGAGTGTTACTGTTATTGGCATTATGACCCTCCCAACACACACCACAACTGTTATACTATTTTCTATATATTTTGTTTCAACCTATCGTTTAATTCATTAACTGATTGATTAATACCTTTCTTTTATTATTTTCAGGTAAGTGTATGATTTTCCTCATAAATAATGATATATCGAGTTGAGACATCTATTGGCTATGTGCTTGTACATTGAACCATGGATAACTATTTTGGTAAGCAAGGCATTCTCACATTTCATCTTTTAACATTTTTCTCATTGTCTCTTTACCTGAGGAAGAAATAAGCTTAGCAATTCATGTAAATCTTTTACATTTTCATATCTCTCTTTTACTCTCCATTTATTTCCTTCTCTCTCTCCATAGAGACACACATACTAACACATATATACGTTATCCTTTTGTCGTTTACGATTTAGTTATTTCGATCTGAGAAGGCAAATATCAATGTTCTGACCATTTGACAATTAATACCCATGTTAAATATTGTCACGGATTTTTGCTATTAAATGGAAGCAATTTACTGCTAGGAGGACTGAGACATCCAGAGCTATTAATTGACTTGGAACACTATCGGCCATGCTGGAGTACCACAGTGAAATGTTTGGTCGAATATATCGATTCCATATTTAGTTTTTTACAGTTTCGTACATATTCAATCTGTGTCGTTTTCCAAAACGCTATGCTCCACGGTAACTTAAACAAGCCCACATCGTTGGTCAAGCGGTGGGTTGAGACAAGCACAAAGATTTATATATGCATACACGCGTTTATATATATATAAATGAAAAAAATAACTAGAGTCCAAATGTAAAATGGAGTACGATTCCACAGCTTTTTAATGACCACTACACATGTTTCGATACAACATAGATCTACATATATACAGGATTTAAATTTAAATCAAGTAAAGTTTTAACTGTATAATAGGTCCTAGTTGTATTTCCTTAGGTGAGATAAAATCGCTGTCTCCGTAAGTAAATGTTTGATTTCGATGCTCCCATATCCAACTGGCTCCTTTAAATCTAGCAGACGCTGACGGCTTTTGTCCTCTCACTGTGAGTGAGCCTGAAAACGATCGTAAGGTTTTGTAATACTGATTTTCCTTGGATTGTAATAATGGAACACTTGTATTCCAATGATAAAGGAACTTAACCTACGAAAATATGTCAACCATTTTGATTTTTGTTATATTTTGCTCAGACTGAACACTAACTAGTTGCGTTGCAACAAAGGTTTCCCTTTTTTCCTTACTATTCTCTCTCTCTCGCTCGCTCGCTTGCTCGCTCTCTGTATGTATGTACGTATGCATTTTATCTCCAAGAATAAGGCCTGACAAACTCGTGCTGGTGATGGCTATTGAAGGAGAAACATACGCCATTGATCGTCCTCTTAACTCCTGAGAGAAAACCTCTCCCTTTCTAGAACAGCATGTTAGCATTCGAGGAGATTTGACTCCAGATTAACTCCCTTTTTCATGTGAAGCTCATCTTAATTGCCGCTTGGTAATTATGACACATCTTCTAGAGGCGGAGATAATTTTAATAAACCAATAATTAATTTTGTATAACATTAGGTATGATTCTATATGTCTACGTTATTTAAATACATGTCATCTCTTAAATTATTTCATTTTCCTTTAAATTACTTGTATTAGACTACTCAGTTCATGTTGATGCTCTTTGTTGGATGTTTTACTGAAAACTAGCTTAGTGAAGCAGTTAGTTAACCTGTATCTCCGGAGAATTGGTCAGATTTCTGGTATAGTTGCTTTGTGAAGAAATATTATATACATCAGCGAGTAAATGTATTGTATTTAGTATACCAGTATTTGACAATGTTATTAGAAAAATTGGTTCATCTATCTTCAGAGAGCTGTGGATTTGCAGTAACCTTAAAAGGTCGGGTAAAGTGCCTTGTTGAATGAAATTACATAAATTTCTGATTTGATATTAGGCTACGGACACATGTGTCTTTTATCTTAATCGATACTCATTGTTCGATAAATAAATATCAGTCAAGTAATAGGCAAGATTAATCAACCAAAACACTCTTTTAGAGACATGGCGAATGTTGTAAATCATCATATATCGATTCCTTATGTCGAATTAAGGAAACACATACGCAAAAGAGTTGGGGTGTTGGGGTGAATACATTTTATGTTCTATCTTTCATCTTTTCCTCGTTTCATTATTTGGACTGCAATCATGCTACCAGGACTGCCTTAAAGGGTTTTAATCGACTAAATTAATCAAAGAACTTTTTCTTTTTAAAGCCTCGCACCTATTTTATCAATATTTTTTCGCCGAAGTGCTTAGGGGGACTAAACAAACCAACGCCTGTTGTCAAGTGGCAAAGAGACAGGTGCAAACACCAATACATAAATCTCTCTCTCTCTCTCTCTCTCTCTCTCTCTCTCTCCACACACGCACACACACACACATACACGCACACACGCATATCTGTATATACCCGAGTAATATATAGAACATGATCCTTGATCACAGCTAGGCGAAATTCTGAATAAATGTCTCTTGTGATATTTTAGTGAAGTTCTTACTGCTTTAATAATGAAGTTTATTCTTTCTTTTCAGTTCTCTCTCTCTCTGTCTCTCTCTCT
>NC_068995.1:39524020-39526883 GCF_001194135.2 Octopus bimaculoides | reverse complement strand
TATATATATATATATATATATATATATATATCAGTATGTATGTAGTACAGTTCTGAATAAAAATTCTTACCAATCAGATTATTAGAGTACAATTGTAAAGATACAATGCAAAGACAACAACTTTGGTGGCATTAGGTACAAATACAAGAGCAAAATCGATTTCTGCAAGTTCTTAACTATAACATAACATACATCTATGTAGAGCATATTTTATATTGACACAAGGCCAAAATAGTGTGGGTGTTAAAGTTTAAAAGACAGAATCAATTCCAGTACACGTTTGGTGTTTATTTTATTGATTTGAGAGAGAGAGAGAGAGAGAGAGAGAGAGAGAGAGAGAGAGAGGGAGGGAGGGAGAGAGAGAGAGAGAGGGAGATAAAGAGAGAGACAGATCATAGATAAAATTAATGCTATGACTCAGTTAACACACTGCATGTAAACCGCAGTTTATTCATTCTGTTTATTCACTGCTTTACACAATGTACATAAGAGCGAGCCAATGTATCAGGTTTTGTGTTGTCTCTCGACATACTAGGAACACTGGCCAAATTTTCTTCAAATCGCACGCCACATTCTCTAAGTGGGAAGATAATATTGTTCAATGTAGGTTCAGACATAGAAAAAAGATTGGACGTTAGACAGGCTTTGATCATAGACACATTCAACTTGAGCTAAATTGGAAATAACGAAAAAATAATTAGTGACAGACAACAGAGTACAAAATTCACTTAGCTTCATTGTACAAGAAGTAATTTTTTTCCCTAGAAACAGAAACCAAGGAGGCTAGCGGTGGCCTGCATTGACAAAACTTGTTTTATTAGCAAAATGTAACAGTAAAATTGTTATGAAATTGCTGCAGGGTCAATATAACGAGAGGGAAGATGTAAAACTCCAAACACATCAGAGGAACATCCTCGATAACTGACGAAAATATACTTCGTCTTATTTAAAATGCGTCAATAATTATTGAACCTCAGACTAATGTTTTGGCCACCAAAGTCTGTAATGTTCGAGAACTAGTTCCTGTCATTCTCTTATTAAGTGTCAAATTATAAACATTTTTGCTCTCTTGGCATCATAGATCAGAAAACAGGATTGAGAACAATTCAATCAATATTTATCAACGGAAGGTATTTTGCATGATGGCAACAAATTTTATGTATGGTGTAGTCTAATCGGGATGGAATTTGATTATGTACTTTACGAGAACAACTCACAAACATAATCTCACATGCGCACCCCTCCCTCCACACACACGCTTACACACACAGAGTAGTAAGCAACAGAGTAGATTCTGCTAAAGGTGCCACATTGCCAGGTACTGATGTTAAATTGGATTCAGTGTACCATCCTAGTAGGCTACGCTAGGATTTGTCTCCACAAAGTAGAGAGCCGAAGCAAATATCGAAGTTCTTATGATTCCACATGTCTATCGCCCTAGACCGGTAATTATTTATTAACAGTAGTGGCTGCGAACTGGCAGAAACACTACCGCAATGAACAAAATCCTTCGACGCATTTCTTCGGCACTTTACGTTCTGAGTTCAAATGACCCCAAGGTCTAATTTGCCTTTCATAATTTCGAAGGCGAGAAAATAAGTACTTACTGAGAACTATGACGACTCTAATGGACTTGCTTCTTCCCATTTAAATTACTGGCCCTGCGCCAAATTTAGAAAGAATTTATCGACTTCGGAAAAAGGAAAATGAAAGTGAATCTCCGAGGCATTCGATTTCAGTCTGCAAGAAGATCAGAATAAAAACAAAAAGGCATTTCGTTTGGCGTTTTAATGACCTTGCCATTTCGTGGTTCGGAATCAAACAAGTAGTAGAGAGGATATTTGTATTTACTATCCATCTGCAGTCTTCACAAAAAAAAAAAAATCATATTGAAAATCCAGCCTTATGCCACAATATGGTCAGTGACAATGCAAAGTTACCCGAATTATAGAGATTATTGTTAAAAATAAAAACAAAACTACAGTATCTATCAAAAGGTTAACTGTGTTCGTATTGATTTGAGTCAAGCTCTTCCAAATAAGGGCATTAGCATTCTGGGAAATAGATGAATTAACAAAATTCTTAGATCTCACCCAAACTCCTGCTGTAATCCATGTTCATAAGATTGGCTTGCAGCGAATGAGATCACAGGAATTTGACTATGTGACGATTAAAAGAAACTGCTGCCACTATTGTGAATCAAAGCAATGCCAATACCACACACACATTCGCTGACGAAATGAAAGAAATTTATTTTCGAATAGTGTGGTCATAGACTTATCCGTATGGTGTTTAAGTTTGCGTAGAAAAGTATGCCTTTGGATATTCGAGTGCAAAGTTCGTAATATAGACCGCTCAGCGGCTCACAAAAGGAAAACTTGTTCGATGTAAGTCCTTTGATATTTAGTGAAAGCTTTCAGCTAGTTTTTATCTTTAAAGAATTTCAAAGCTCTATTTCCAACATCTAACAGTTGTTTTGATTGATTTTTTTGAAAAATTCCGACGCTTATTTTATTATATATTTTATGTAATAAACTTTTATGTAATAAATCAGCGTGGAGAGAAAGTGAAAGTAAATCACCGAAGGCGACAAATATCCAACCAACCAACTTACCCACCATCACAAAAAGAAATAAAAACGAAAACAAAATAAAAAATCAAAATAAAAAAAATAAACAGTTTTATTTTATTAAAGATTCCATATGCAGCAAGAGCCCATGAATTGTTCTTCAACAACTAAATATATTCATGATAGTTTGCTTATGTGCTACACAAGCCCTCTCTCCAAATGGCTGACGTGAACACACTCTTACACGTGCGTGCGTGCGTGTGTGTGTGTGTGTGTGTGTGTGTGTGTGTGTGT
>NC_068995.1:39522013-39524010 GCF_001194135.2 Octopus bimaculoides | reverse complement strand
GTGTGTGTGTGTGTGTGTGTGTGCGTGTGTGTGTGTGTGCGTGCGTGCGTCGTGTGTGTGTGCTTATGCACTTGTTTGAGTGAGAGATTAAGAGAGAGAGAAGAAGAGCCTTAACACTCTGAAATAATTATCTATCCATCCACACGTCTATCCATCCAATCACCCACCCATCCATCCATCCATCTAGCCTTGCATCCATTTATCCGCCTGTCTCTCTGTATGTCTGTTTGTCGTTTTAGGCACAAGCCCTAATTATACAGAACCCGTTGATATTGAGCCCTCAACACAATTCATCTCTCCCGCCAGTTATAACACTTGTCTTCAAACTAAACTCAACAATAAAGGCATCTATTTTCATACAAGTGGTCAAGTTACATAAAAACGTATAAACTTCCGTGAAATAATTCTTTTTCGGAACTCTGCATTTCGAAGCACATAATGTTATAAATAATAGTACGTAAACCCTTTCAAAAACCCTCTTTGTAAAGACCTTTTAGATAGAAAAAGTTAATGCGGTCCCAAGGGCAGCCTTCGACTTTTTTTCTCGCCAAAATGGGATTTTCAGCCTAATATTTACATTCTGTTATTTCTAGCTTTATGTGCTTTGAGCTCAACTGATCCCAAAACAATTATTACACTTTACATCAGTCAAGACTAAGATCAGATTACTATCATTTTCTATTGAGTTATACATATTAAAAAGTTTATTCACAGCTCCTCTTCCAATTTCTGCTGAAAGAACTGTTAAGTACCATAAAGTACAACGGAGAACGTCGAGTTCTATGCGGATCTTTTCTGTATCTCTTTTCCAGGAGAATAATTCGTATTGACTTTTTGTAAACGCATTAAACATTTGAGCAGTAAAAATGGATTCAATAAATTCTCTTTAATTTCTTAAATCTATTTAATCTCTTTGACAGAAAATCGCCTATTAGACGTTTTTATTCCCCTTTTTATGAGGTGGGGACTAAAACAATAGATATGCGTGTGTGTGTGTGTGTGTGTGTGTGTGTGTGTGTGTGTGTGTGTGTGTGTGTGTGTGTGTGTGTGTGTGTATGTGTGTGTGTACATATATCAAAATACTCTGTGATTGATGTTCTTGATGTAGAAATGATTAGTTTTTAAGGGTACACACGTACATGCAAATGCATACATGAACACTCAAAAACACACACACACACACCCACACACACACAAACACACACATACACACACATATTTACAAATACCTATATATATATATATAATGCTTTCTTATACACATATATGTACGTGTTTATATATACATATGTGTGTGTGTGTGTGTGTTTTTATATGTATGTGTGTGTGCATTATATTTTTATAGAACTTGGATAAAGAATAAAGGATTTGCGCTTTACTAGTTAAAAGAAAGAATTCGTGATGTGCATGTCTGTTTCAAAGGTATTAATGTGACTAATGTGAATCAGCATTTTCCAGTTTGACATCATATCGAGCACAATAGTTCGCCGGGAAGTAGTTTATATTGTGTGGTATCCGCCATTAAACTATTTTACATTTGGACGCGTGACAGGCTTGTGATGTTTCAGTATTTTATTGTTAGTTGAAAGGAGGAATATAATTTTGTTGTTTAGAAGGCGCCTTATGTAGTTTAGAGATTAGAACTGCACTATTGTGCGATAGACTTTAAGATAGTTTAATGAATTGAATGATTGAAGTGTTGTCATGTTGGGTGTCAGCGATTTAAGTCTAATATTTTAATACGTCCTTACTGTTATTATGTGATATCATCTTCACTGTTAGATTCATCCATATGCAATTGCATAGATGCTGGGATGTTACTGGTCTACAAAGAAAGGCTAACATACTAAAGCATATTTATAAATATATATATATATATATATATATATGTGTGTGTGTGTGTGTGTGTGTGTGTGTGTGTATATATACAAACACATACATACATGCATACATGTGTATACATATCTATCTATCTATCTATCTATCTATCTATCTAT
>NC_068995.1:39519008-39521778 GCF_001194135.2 Octopus bimaculoides | reverse complement strand
TATCTATCTATCTATCTATCTATCTATCTATCTATATCTATCTATCTATCTATCTATCTATCTACCTATATATATATATATATATATATATGTGTGTTTCGCGCGCGACCACACAAGGATTTATGTAGAACGAACTGAGAGAGAGATGTCCTATACATATCGTATAAAGTGTGTAATGTTTACAGTGAAACAGTAAACGTAGAAACTGTCTCTCGACTGTAGATTTATGCTATTCCGATTTTCAAGCGAAAACAGAGTGTATGTGTGTATGTTTTTGCGTGTGTGTGTGTGTGTCTGTGTATACACACTGGCATAGAAAGCCATACAAAACCCACACAAACTCAAAAACAGATACAGAAACACACAGAATAGCAGATACACACGCATGCGCATATATACGCATTCACATGATCGAAATAATTTTTAAATACAGTGAAAGCGTCAATGTATTTACATGTTATGTCAAAAAGAAAAACAAAAACAGCTTATAGGCAAGGAAAAAAAAATGGCAGTAACAGAGTAACAGGGTGCAAACTGTCTTCTTCACTTGAAATTTTTGTCTGTGATATGATTTAAATGCTGGAATTTTAGAATTTTAAATTCAAACAATTACAAGTTGTATCGTGAATGATAAAAGAACGCTAACTGTATAAGCGTTCGGTATCGATACTTTCTCTTTTACAATTTGCGTTTTGAATTCATTTTCCAAATAATTTAAATAATATTTTCTGGAATAGGACCAGGACCTGAAATTTTGAAGTAGGGAGCGTGTCGATTACATAATCCACCAGTGTTCGACTTGTACTTACTTCATCAATCCCGAATAGACGAAAAGCAAAGTCGATTTTGGTGGAATTTGTACCCATAGCTCATAGACGAAAGAAGCGCTGCTAAGCATTTTTTCTGGCTTGTCAAAGATTTTGCTAGCTCGCTGTCTTAAATCACTTAAACAACTAAACGGATATGTTATGAGATTGCCAAATATACTGTTGGCTATGATTTAGAGTTGACCAAATATACAACTCCGGGAAACCGGGCCCATGAGTCTGATTACGCTTTAAAAGGGCGCATTTATCTATTTTATTTTAAATATAAAGTGGAGGCGCGTGGCTTAGTGGTTAGGGTGTGAGGATCATGATCGTAAGATTGTGGTTTCGATTCCTGGACCGGGCGACGTGTTGTGTTCTTGAGCAAAATACTTCATTTCATGTTGCTCCAGTCCACTCAGCTGGCAAAAATGAGTAACGCTCCGATGGACTGGCGTCGCGTCCAGCTCGGGAACACATACGCCATTGAAACCGGGAAACCGGGCCCATGAGTCTGGCTAGGCTTTAAAAGGACACATTTATCTATTTTATTTTAAATATAAAACTGGTTAATATTTTGAATCCTCAAAGCAAAACAACATAACTTGCTCCTGTTTGTCGACGTTTGTAAAAGACATATTCTCCAAGTTAATGAAGATCTAACTAGGTGTGCTATAAGATTTAATGAGGCTGATCTCCTTGACATGAATAGAGACCGACAGCAAAAATGGATTGGCTTGTGCTTAGTTCACAATATCTCTTACGTGGTGGTGTAGCCCCTGTGGAAATGAAAGTGGACAAGATGTCGGGGACGTATACAAATATATTATTAGGAGAATACAATCATGAACAGAACAATATCAAAAAAAGAATAGTAATCAGGGACAATTTTATCGACGACTATTACGAAACAATGATCGATACTGATTGGCAAAAGACCAATGCAAACAAGAAAACTGACATTTATCTGTTTCAAAGTTACAGCAATTATAATCAAGATTGTCATTAACATTGTCTGGTAGGTCAACACAATGAAAATATATTTTAGTAGAACTGAACTTAAAATTTATATCATATATATGAAAATGAAAGTTTTATTAAACTAGGAATTAGTTGTAATGTTAGTTCGGAATCACTAGCATGAAGTAACGAATTTATACATTCAAACATTTTACGGGAAAATGTTTGCTTCACAGTTGCCTTCTCATCTCCGTTGGCATAACCACTACTTAAGGAAGTAAAGTCATAAACACGGATAGAAGAAAATGGTATATGGAACTTGGAAGTATATATATATATATATATATATATATATATATATTTATATATATATATGAGGACACATATAAATATGGGTTGCACATGTTAGCACAAGGCCATGAGTTTCGAGGCGGAGATAAGCCGTTTACTTCAACCCCAGTATTTAACTGGTACTTATTTTATTGACCCCGAAAGGATGAAAGGTGAACCTCGGAGTAATTTCAACTCACAAGGTAAAGATGGTCGCAATGCTGCTAAGCATTGTGTCCGACATGCTAACAATTCTTCGAGCTCGCTATCTACACTCACACAGACACATATAATATATATACACAAATAAGCAGATATTTATAGTGTATAAATATATACATATGTATATTATAAATATCAAATACATATATTAATATTATATATTATTTATTCACGGGTGTGTGCTTATAACGCTCCTTTTGCAGGGCCTTGCCTTCGGGTTCAGTCCCACAGCATGACAGTGTCAGCAGACGTCTTCTACTCTCATCCTGATTTCGTTTTTGTATTTGGTTTGCAGGAATCGTGTGTTGAAGCATATTTATTGTGTCTGGGGAAAGTCATTCTGTTTTAATGCCTTATTAATTAACACACCCACTGGTTCGATTTCCATTCGTTTACTTATTTTTTCTAAAATCGTCCTTGCTTCTTGCAACCTCTTCAATAGTTATATATAT
>NC_068995.1:39515218-39518087 GCF_001194135.2 Octopus bimaculoides | reverse complement strand
TATATGTATGTATATATATATATGTATGTATGTATGTATGTATATGTATGTATGTATGCACATATGTATGCATGCATTATGTATGCATCTGTATACATGAGTGAGGGAGAAAAAGCTAAGTCACAAAGGTTATCAGAATACATACTGAAAAGGTCAATGATTCCTATCCTATCGACACTCTGTGGATGATTCCACTTAGCTTTTAGAAGAAAGCATAGAGGAAGGAAACATCACTGCTGCAGGAGGAAACTCTGATGCATTCGACGAGCATAACGTTCGCGCTACCATTCAGACTAGACATTAATGCTATCGGTTCTAGAATAAGTTGAATAAACTTTAGGAAAGTAAACATCATGTGTCTTTGAAAAGAGTTAATATGAAGGAAAACAGGTTCACATCTCTGCTACCATTTACTTGTTTTAGTCACTGGACTGCGGCCATCATGCAGCACCGTCTTGGTGGGTTTAGTGGAACAAATATATCTCAGTACATATAGTTGAGCTACATATTCTATCGATCTCGATTGCTAAACTGATAAAGCTATGAGCACGTAAACAAGCAAATACCGCTTGTGTATCAATGGTAGAAGAAGAAATATAATGACACATGCATACAAACTCATAAACACACACACACGCACACACACACACATACATGCACATACACATACGTATGTATGTATATATATATATATATATATATGACGGGCATTTTACTAGGCGTGCTACTGATTCTGCCAGCTCACCTTTCTTCTATATAAATATATACCAGACGGAATATTTTTTTGTTGATCTTAGCGAGAAAGTAAGCTTCACATCGTTTCCCTGTTCCAAATTTACTCTTAATTTGTTGGTAAACACAGGGCCTTTAATAGAAGGCACTTGCCCAAAATACCACGCAGTGGGACTGAACCTGAAAACTGAACCATGCTCTTGCCTAAATTGTAACATCCGTGATTAATGCTGATTCCAGGTGAACACATAATTATTATTTATGGTTAACATTTTAATGCATCTTCCATAAAATACGAGGAAGTAAGCGATATACACTTAGTTTGAATGAATCAGCAAGGTTTAGAGATTATAATCAATGGTACACGTAAACGAAACATTAATTTCTATTAGCTTATGTTTGTTTACGGCCATTTCACATTGAAAGACAGGTTATCACACGATTACCGACGGTAAAGAACTTCTAGTATAGCTTCGGGCCGACCACAGCCTGGTGAGGATTTGGTAGACGGGAGCTAAAACAAGCCTATCAAATACATACATACATGCATACATACATACATACAT
This sequence comes from Octopus bimaculoides, assembly GCF_001194135.2. Classification (NCBI taxonomy): domain Eukaryota; kingdom Metazoa; phylum Mollusca; class Cephalopoda; order Octopoda; family Octopodidae; genus Octopus; species Octopus bimaculoides. The sequence goes on along the minus strand of NC_068995.1, from coordinate 39,516,789 downwards.
ACATACATACAAGACAAAGAAAATTATATTGATTGAGATCACACTACCGTGGGAAGAGGGTCTGTGATGAGTTTTACGAATATGAGAGCCTTCTGCAGGATTGCAGGGAGAAGTATAGCAGGTATGGCTTTTGCTATTCGGGGCTAGTTGTAGGGATATTCCCTGATCAATCGGCATGAGAATGCTTAGAGCCATTGAAATGAGAAGAAGAGAGCAAAGGGTGGCTGTGCGCAGGAGAGGTTGAAAGAGCGTGTTGTTGGCTTTGGGGCAACAGAGAATAGTTAAGCTGTATGCCAGGAGGAGATGAAGAGCAGTAATTTTGCCACCTCTGTTGACCCACAAATGGGAGAGCGTTACGGTTCAGGGTCGAAACATCCAATGAAAGTAAAGTAGTTGGATAGTGTTTGATGACATCAGTTCCTCCTGGCCAAAGCTCCATTCACTTTGGTGAGTTTACAAAGCACCTTTTTCTATGTATATATGTTAGTAACATATATAGGTATGTGTGTGTGTATTAATATGTATACATACATACATACATACATGCATACATACATACTTACACACACACATATATATATATATATATATATATATATATATATGTACATATATGTAATGGTAGGTATATAAAGGTACTTGTGTATCATCTTCGTGGCTGAACATCACTTAGCATCTGGTGTTAGCTTTTCGACGCCCCACCCAATAATGTATCGTTTCGGCAAAACAGACCGTCTGATTTAGTATCTGACTTTAAAAATAAATACTGCGGTCGATTCAGTTGACAAAAACGTTTTAAGGTGGTGCTCGAGCTTGGCCGCAGCCCAATGATTGAAACAAGTAGAAGATAAACGAACAAAGCAAAAAAACAACAACAAAAAAACAAACAAAAAACTGAAAAAGAGTCGATTAGTGTACTGCGTATTGTCGGCCTGTTATGATTCCACGATAGGGAATTAAACTAGATTTGAAAAGTAAACATCGTTGAAGTTTTATAAACCGGTATTTTCCGTGGTTGACATTCAAATATGATGTGTATGAGTTTGCTTATGTTTCAACGTCATCAATTATCTTAATCCACTTATTTAAGTATTAATTCCGTTAGGAAAGTGTTTCTTTCATAGAAAGGAAAAAAATACGAAGTTTTGAAGGATAAAAATTATTGCAAGCTTCAAATGAAACCAAGGTTTTGTTCTTTTAGTTTTGTTTTATGTAGTTTGTATTTTTTTTTGTGCAAATATTGAACTGGTGACATTTTATCAATCGGTGTTGCCATAACAACAATGAAAACAATTAGAAAAGGAAAAGGAAAAAAGAAGAAAATACCAGCGGCAAAATGGTAGCAACGAAGACAGCCAAAAATGCAAAGCACCAATAGCCTTTAAAGCAAATATGTACACGATAAAACACTTAATACCTAAAAAAAATAATCGAAAGGAAATAGCATATTTAAATTGCAGATGAAGAAAACTTTCATATAAAGAAAAGGAACAAAAAGAAGAAAAAAAGCAACTAAACAATTACGTAAATATACATATATTCTGATTCAACTCCTTCATCTCCGCAGCTAT
>NC_068995.1:39513436-39514922 GCF_001194135.2 Octopus bimaculoides | reverse complement strand
TATATATATATATATATATATATATATATATATATGTATGTACACAGGAACACACGCATATATATGGATACGTATGTGAAATATTTTTTTGCATACATACATGCACACAAATTACACTATGCATACGTAGATAGGTGAGTAGGTATATACATTAATATATATGTTTCTATGTGTTTGCATATATATGTATGCACAAAGTTAGTTAGTGTGTTCATTCGTATATGTTAACACGTCCACTCATATTGGTATAACATATACGTACATACACATATAAATTTATATTTTATATATGTATGTAAGTTAATTATACAAACAGGAATATCGGATTCGAGACCAATTTGTTAAGTGCCAATGCAAGAAACTCTCGGACTTTAAGCAACTCTTTGACTTGTGCCCATTAATAACAAAAGAAAAATATGATTGTGTTTACACAGACATACAGACACACAGACAGACACACATACCCACACATATACATACGCACACACATATGCAAGCACACATGCATACATGCGTACTTACATGTACAGACTTACACTCATTCACTGTCTTAAGTAGTTACATATGTATATCCATCTATCTATCTATCTATCTATCTATCTATCTATCTATCTATCTATATATCTATCTATCTATCTATCTATCTGTCATTCTGTCTGTCTGTCTATCTATCTATGTATCTATCTATATAGGTAGACAGATAAATGGTGAAAGAAAAAAAGCCATTTGACTCAGAAGTAACTGTTTACTATAAGATCAACATACAGCTGTACATTTCCCATCAGTTTTTGTTTCAGATCTGCAATTTCATCGCGTAACGTTTAGCCTGTTGACATTGCAATTTTGTGCATATGGCTTTTGTTTATGCTTCACTTTCTTTTGGTATTTCCTCTATTCATCTCGGATTTTTCTTCTGGATTGTTATCAATCCGTTCACCATTTTTTCTTTATTTTGTTCTTCACCTTCTAATTTCCCTTCTTATACTTTCTTTCAAACACTGAAGAGTGTGTCACCAACAGATATTCATTGATCTCTGTGTACTTTGTTTTCTTTTGGTTGTTGTATTATACTTCATTATATATTTTTCTATTTTTTTTCTATTTACATGCACTTTTGTTTTGTTTATTTTCATTATTACATATCATATTTACGATACTTTCTATCATGTTCCATCATGTTAGTCTATTTCCAAGTCCTTCGTTTCAAAAAATCTTATTTCACCAAAAGATACACTCATATTTGCATAACGAAATGTGAAAAGTAATTATATCAGTTACTCCAGTAGCTATCGAACGCCGACGAAGGGAAATAACCCTGAAATCCGGATCCGTTCGTGCTGCAGATCGTGGTGAGAGGGATAACTTCCCTTGGCAAACAGGACATCCATCCCTAGGGGTCAGCCACACTTAAGTGGCAATATACTACACTCTATCGTGCAGTTACTGTTAATACTTCATTTAGAGAATTAACATTGCTTATATATAT
>NC_068995.1:39511515-39512631 GCF_001194135.2 Octopus bimaculoides | reverse complement strand
AGCTAAGAGCATTAGATTCCCTGGAAAAAAGCAGCGAATGCATACGATAAAGACGGAAAAACAGGACATAACAACATGTGCCTAGGCTCACTTTCCCTCCTCGTTCACTACACTCTGTCCCTTTCATTTTTTTCTCACCCCTCCTTAATTCTTCTATCCCTCTGCCTCCACCACCCTCTCTCTTCTCTCCCCATGTGACTGGTGTTCAGCCAAGCCTGACCTTTCTTTCTTGGTTCGACTAACATCCGTGCAACATCTATATTCCTCCTTGTGCCTGTCAAATCTTATGTTCCTGCCGCAAGGCTTTACTTTCACACACGCCAGCTTAATTTAATTCGTACTTAGTCGAAAGACACCTGTTGCTATGTCCTGTTATTTGCATGTGTATTTGTGTAACATTCTCGTTTTTTTTTCCGTCTTTGTTTTCGTATACATTCGCTGCTTTCTTCCATGGAATCTAATGCTCTAAGCTTAATTTTTCCTTGGGGCTGGCCAGATTGGAGCATTCTCGGGTGTAACCAGTCGAAATTGGAAAAATAATCTGGAACTCGACTTAGGAAAAAAAAAAAAACTCCGAATGACCCGTCCTGGTTTTCTTTTCTGTCTGGATGTTTTGTTGTCCTTTTTATGTATCACCTGTCTGGATATTCTGCGTCCTTGTCCCATTTTTGTATTTCATATATCTACACACACGGATGTGTCTGTTTTGTGTATGTCTCTAATACTGTGATTTGAGATGACTACGCCACATACTGCATCCAGACACCATCTGCAGCACTGCGCTTTAGTCGCAGGATCTGCATACGGAATGATTCGATGAATATTTAGCATATTTTAAATAATCGATAGGGAAGACAGATTGTACTGTAAGGTTTCAGCATATATGTATATATACATATATATATATACGTACATCCCCAAAGCTTACAGTACACACTGTCTTCCCTATCAATGATTTGATAATGATATCCGTGGAGCAGCTGATGATAGAGACATGCTGGCTTCTTGGTATGGCTGTTTTTGTATATGTGGAATAGTATTATGGTATTATAACACATCCTTTTGGTATATACACACACACACACACACATATATATATATATATATATATATATA
>NC_068995.1:39510961-39511505 GCF_001194135.2 Octopus bimaculoides | reverse complement strand
GAGAGAGAGAGAGAGAGAGAGAGAGAGAGAGAGAGAAAGAGAGTGGAAGAGAGAGATACATAAATACATACATATATATGTAAATGTTAATCTATCTATACACACAAACTAACGTAAATACCTACGTATTCACGCAGAAACATATATAAATATACCTATACATACATATGTATGTGTGTGCGTGCCCGTGTGTGTCTGTGAGTGTGCCTGTGTCTGTTTGTGTGTGTGTGTGTGTGTGTGTGTGTGTGTGCACATCTGTGCAAGTTTGTATTTTAGATGAGTTGTATATCACGTCTGATGAATATATAAGCATCTTGAAATATCTCTTATCATTAAATCATGCACTTTTCAATAGCTTAAATTGTAATAGAACTAGCTAATATTCATTGAAATCGTAGCAAGCATCGTATAAATCATAAATACATACATAAATACGTACACATATTCCATGCATACATGCACATGTATGCATATACATATGTGTGTTTGTGCGTGTGTGTGTGTGTGTGCGTGTGCGTGTATATATATATATATATATATATAT
>NC_068995.1:39501983-39509385 GCF_001194135.2 Octopus bimaculoides | reverse complement strand
ATGATGATGATGATGATGATGATGATGATGATGATGATGATGATGATGAGGATGATGATGATGATGGTGATGGTAGTGATGATGACGATGTTGATGTTGGTAACGAAGAAAATGATGATAATGATGATGATGATGATGATGATGATAATGAGGAGGAGGAGGAGGAGGAGGTGGTGGTGGACGAAATGGAGGAAGCGAAGAAGGATATTAATGATTACGATAATGATGATGATGATCAGCATCATTATGAAGGCGATGGCGTAACGAGTAGAATGCTTCTTTCAGTGGAAAACATTTGGGATTTAATTAGCACAAGGACAGAGTCAATCAGTCCTCAGAAGACTAGATTTAATCCAATAAATAAACGCTCAATTCCGTTGAAGCCTTATATATATATATATATATATATATATACATATAGAAATCAATGTCTACCCCAGTAAATTGTTTTCATTTCAGAATTCAACATTAAATGGATTTAGTGTTTTAATTTATTTACTACGTTGATGTACAGTTGCTTTTTCTAGTCAACATATCTGAAGATGAATAAAATCGTTTTTATATTGACTAAGAGCTAAGTCGGTGCATGATTTGTATTTTGTTTATCTTTTCGATTCAAGGGCATTATAGAAGAGGAAACCGTGTTATCTATCACAACTGAATCTGTAAATATAATTTCTGTAGCATAACAAATAACCAAGAATACCACAGAATAATACAAAATAACAAAGTCTGGTTCATGGCTTTGCACCAACACTGCTGCTGCTGCTGCTACTACTAGAATATTGGTGATTTTTGTGTAGAAGCACAGGATGGCGCGTAGTTGAGTTCATTGATACCCCTTGCCCTTATTTTATGGTTCCCGAAATGATGAAAGGCAAAGTCGACATGAGCGGTATTTGAACTCAGTATGTAAAACCTGAGAAAAAAAAAGCCGCTAAGCAAATTTCAATCTCCATGTCACTTCTCCCCAGTGGGGCAAAAAGCTTTTAAGTGGCCGGTTTTGCTACAGATGTAACACCTGGGTTTACCACCCTCCATGACCACCCGCATTAGCTTGCACTCTCCGAAAGAGTAAAAGTCTGGGGTAGCTGAACTTCTTCCGGAGCAGCTAAAACCTGGAACTCCATGGACACTCCTGTTCTCTTTTGTTGGGGGCTTGATCGTAAGCTTATCACTTCCCCGTGTTCCTCTAGCATGGCCAATACTCTGGTCTGGACCCTATGAGGGGGTACGTATGAGACCCTGACTTTGGTCACTCGACGTACCGTGTATAAAGGGAGCATCACGTACTGGTCAGAGAAGTAGGTTATTGTCGCTATCTTACGCGCTTCCTCTTCGTTGCTATAGATAGCTACCATGGTCCCATATTGTTTTCCTAGACAGACATACACTACGGAAGGCCGCACATCCACCAGGCATTTTTCTATTTCGGCTGGGGAAGGGTATAGCGACTTCTCCCCCCCCCTCTCTCTCTCTCTCTCTCTCTCTGCAATTAATGCACTTATAAATCATCGTTCTCTATTTGGCGGAGGTCCTTTCCTCTTCTGGGAGAGCCATAACGCCGGGTTGAATGATATATTTCTGATATTTTTAGCCGACTCCGCTTTCCCTTGCCAGGAGTGAGTCGTTCATGTATTTAATATATTTACGAAGGAAATTTTTGCCTTCGGATGTAGATTCTCGTTACATGTCTTCGTAAAAAGCATTACTATTGATACTGTTGTAGATCAGCATTTCTGTTGATGCTGATATTACTGCTAAGAGTTATAATATTATCGTTCCTGTTGCCGCTGTTTCGTTACTAATATTATTGTTGTTGGTGTTGTTCTTGCTGATGTCGTTATTGTTTTTGTTGGAGTTGTATGGATCAAGTGGTCTGAGTTTTGGCTGTTGGCTATGTTGTTGTTGATGTTGCTGGTGACGGTAGTGGTGGTGTTGGTGTGTGTTGGCGGTGGTGTTATTTTCTCTAGGTTCTTTGCAAAAGTCAAAAGGAGTGACGCGTGTTACGCTTGGTTGACTACTCTGCCTCGGGTCGACTAAACACGAGGAAGCAGATACCTTTTCTTCTACACCCATTCCTCTGTTTAGAAAAGTTCTGGCCATGTGGAAAAGGATAGATTGAAAAATATGTCCGAGAAAGTTTTGGGAGAGGGCTGTAAGCCCGTGCCGAGATTGAAATGGGGGTGAAACTCTTTCAGAAGCTACCTGGATACATTCGCCAAACAATAATTACAATTGCAGCGGCCGAAAACGGCAAAAGACAAACAAAATTAGAGAAAACTCACCAGCGATGATTCGAGCGTGGATTCCACATGTGAATCAATGGACATAGCCAGCGACATGAAGAAATTGTGAAAGACTAAAATGACAATTATTCCTCTGGTAACTGGTATCAAACAGTTATGAAGTTGTGTGTGTGTGTGTGTGTGTGTGTGTGTGTGTGTGTGTGTGTGAAAATGTGTTGGCTTCTGCTAAAACGACGTTGATCCTAGATCTGCTGTGTAAGGCTTGGCTTCATGCTAAAAAAAAAAAGTGATTAAAACAATCTAATAAACATTAAATAGAAGAATCCGAACCAGTACAATAGCTAATATGTTTGTCGTAAAAACAATCACAACCACAACGTACACACCAGTTTCGTTGTTCTCACGTTCAGAATATCAAAATGAATGATGGCAACATCAATTCATATCCACTATTAATGAAGAAGCAGCATCAACGTTGACTACTGGTGCTACTTAAACAAACTCAAAGTCCACCAACATCCCTACCACCGCTGTCACATGAAGTAAAACAACGAGAACTACAGCAACTGTAACAATTTTCCAAAGTTTGGTTTGGATACGATAAAATCAATTGCAAATAAAATTAATTAGATGGAACTATGAGTGTGATAAAATTTCATATTAAACTAATGATGGAGGATTCCGTCGGCGTTTTAATTGGATAGTAATAGAAACCTGTGTGTGTATGTTCCTGCGGATTCTAATTCAGTATTAAAATGCATGTGTAATTATATATATGGCTGTTTAAATATCTTTATCTGTATTCGTTTATATAATTGTGCGTGTATGACACATTGAGTGTATAGTTTACGCTTCTTCAAATATTGCTGATATATGTGTGTGTGTATTTATAAACACACACTCACACACATATCAGAGATATCTGAACAAGAATAAACTATATTATTATACATACACCCCCACACACCCCCACACCCACCCACACACACACCCACACACACATACACACACACACACAAACCCACACCTATCTACGCGGTCTGATCAATAAGTATCCGGACTATTGCTATAGTAACGAAGCTAAAACTCAGAGAGTAAAGCCGATTGACACAGATTGATTTTGTACTCTGTTGTGCATGCGCACTAAGTTTTAGCGTTGTAGCTCACTTCCGTTGTTTACGACAGCGCTTGGAAGGAAGGTGTGTAGCGTGTGATCGTCGCATTGACCATGATAGAGAAAGCTGTCATAACGATACATGCTCAGAGACGTACGCAGAGTTCCAGAAAGTGTATGTATGGTGAAGAGTGCATGAGCCACAAAAAGATCGGTTGCACAAGATCTCTTTGATTATGTCGCGAACGACGAAAGTTTTTGAAGACTTAGCGTTAGCCTCTCCGCAGGTATAGACAAGCTTTTGATAAAATTTGATGCAGATTTGCTTCTCAACTGTCTCTGTCATCATCAAGGCGACGATTACGCGCTACTCACCTTCCTTCCAAGCACTGCTGTAAACAGTGGAAGTGAACTAGAACATTAAAACTTAGTGCGTAGCACAGCAGAGTTCAAGATCAATCGGTGCCAATCGGCTTCACTTTGCGTAGAAGGGACAGTCCGGATATTCATTGATCACACTACGTGTATATATGTATATATATATTTAATTAATTCAATAATCGGATAAAATATTTTACAAGAATTTGATCAAGAAGCTAGCGTGAAAATAATCATAAGGGAAAAAACCCATCAGCTTTTATTCGCAAGAATATATTTATTTATTGATATTTATATAAGGGCATAACTACAGAATAATGCCACACACTGGACTTCCATAATAAACACATTTTTAACAAATGCGAGGAAAAGCAACTCGTAAAAAAAAAAAACCTTTAAAAACGAACTCAACTATATATCGAACGATTTCACGATTATTAGAATAATATCTAACTTCCGATCATCAGTATTGTATGGTACAAATATATAAAAATAAACAAAATCCTCAACTTACCAAACCGAACACCTTATGTATCCGACATAACAAACAGAATAAAATTCCCGCTTTTTACATAGATGTATAAGGATAGACATTATGTTCGATAAGACAAAATATACAAGTATACGAAGTTTTAAAGTGTTTCGATAGAAAACACATTAAATAAAGACTAAATAAAAATGGCGTCCACCAAATCAGAAAGATCCCCCTCTCTTTTTCTGTCTGTCTGTCTGTCTGTCTGTCTGTCTGTGCCTCTGTCTCTCTGTCTTCGCCACCGCCCTCACCGTCTCTATGCATACTATTACTCTCACCCCATCATGAGGAATAGTAGGAGTGTCATTGAATAGTTAGAGTGGGGGTCTAAGTATGACACACTGACACACTGTTCTCGCATTTATTATATTAGATGAACATGATAGTTATGATTAACTACAAATGTACCTATTTGTTTTATATTGCATAAAGAACTCTGTTTTTACCCTTGTTATGAAGTTTTATCAATTAATACAAGTTTTGTATATGCATATACATGTGTTTACACATGTACAAATAAGCATTTTCTGCCTCTGTTTGAACGTAGATATTTTTATTAGTGTCCATATATGTGTATGCATGTGTTGATATGTATAAAAATTCTAATGAGTTTAGATTTATGTGCACAATTACTTACTGTTTTCGCCTGCATACGGAAGTGTATGTCTTTGAGTGTAAGTTTGTGTATTAGAAACTGGAATCAGATTCAGAGTTTCCTAAGGTCGAATATTCAGGCCAGCGGAACGAACATCTATTTTTGTTCAGTTTATAGGAAAATAGACACACACATGCTTACACACAATCGCACAAACACTCACACACTCACATATATGTATTCATAATCACACATATTAACAGAGTCTGTATTAACAACGCTATTTGAAGCACCAATTCCTCGGCTTCTATGTTAGATAATTTCAAGAGAAAAACGAGACAATGTTTTCAAACAAGATTAAAGGGTTAGAGTTCAGCTTTAGGCTTTAAAAGATGTGGCATAAATAAAGAGAAAGACGGTTTTGGAAAACATCAACAGAAAAACGTTAGCAAAATTAATAATCAAATTAAGTAGATTATTAGATGAACTCTTCAGGACACATTTTCTGGAGTTCGTACATCGGAAATTTGAAGCGTGGAATAAGCGTTAGTGAAGATTAGTGTCAGTGTTAGCTTAAAATGTATAAGCGCGAACTGTAAAATACATACTCAGTAATGTTTTCTCTCCTTTTCGCACAATCCCTCTCGCTAAAATATGCATTAATATCTTCGTACCTCTCTTTCTCACTCTTATACATGCACACATACACACATACCCACACACACACACACACACACATACACACACACACACATACACGCACACACACACACACACACACACACACGCACATGCACATTAGCACGAACGCACGTATGCATGTATGTATGTATGTATGCATGTATATATGTATATATGTAAGTATGAATGTATGTGCGTATATATGTATACAAGTATGGAAGCATGCATATAGAGCAAACAAACCTTGAAATTCCATATAAAGTGCTACAACAAGTGTATATAATTTCAGACTCATTGTCTTGCTAAGTACATATCGGATAAACCTCCAGTCGCATATACATATATACATACATGTACGTAGATCACATATACAGTATTATCATTTAATCATCGCTGATGTATATAACAGAAATATATTTTCACACAGCATCTACCTTTTGCAATTTGTATGATACCAGCGATTTGACCAATTTTGCAGAGACCTGAGTCACACCTTATCTAGCACCTGAGTCTATACTTCTTAAGCGCTTCACCATGCTACCTCCAGTAAAACATTCAACGAATAACATTTACTACGGATAATTAAAGTTGCCGATAGCAGGAGAAATTGCCCCAGAGCTGGGAGAAACTTACTGTGAAAAAATAAAATAACAATAAATCCCTCCCAGCTAAAAAAAAAAAAACAAAAAAAAAATAATTCCACCTACCTCGGTCGACTTCACAGTTAGCAAAAATCAGCTAGTAGAAATATCTCATACTGGCTAGGGGCTTGTATTTGAACAACATAGACAAATACAGATGTACCATATACCATACAATATAAATTCTTGATTTATTAGCATTATCACCACCTAGAGAATATGTGTCATAATTAGCGAATATCAATGAAGAGCATCTCTTTTAGAGAAAGAGGAAATTCTTGAGAGTGCCTCAAGAATCAAACTTTTTCCAAACTTGTCATTAAAGAAAAGGATAAGCGAACGATATATATATTTATCGACCATTTTGCTGTTGCCTAATTTCCCACATACTATCTCGCAACGTTTATTTATTTATTTATTTATTTATTTATTTATTCGTTTAATTTACCTGAAGTGACTTTTTCTGGAATTTCTATACATCGCTGATTTTTTATTTGTTTTACACAAACTGTGTTTTTTCTTTATTCTTTGTTATTTCAAATTGTGCAAGTCATTGTAGTGGATTAAGAGGAAATACTAGTTAGTAAAATATAACTTCAGTTATAACAGTTCCACGGTGAGACTTTAATGGAGACATTTAGATTTAAATACTATTACGTCTTGAAATTGAACGTGCAAAATAAAATGTAAGACATTAAATTTACGCAGCTCTCACGTTTTATGCATTAGCAACATAGCTTAAATTTTCCACTATATTGAAGGTCCTGGTAAAAAATTGAATTATATCTTTCCTAGAATCTTTTTCAAATTACCTTGTATCTAAAGGTCTCTCAACTGACATAATACGTACACATGCATAAGCGCATATATGCGTACGTTTCTACATACATACACATACACATATATGCATTTACCACATATACATTTATATATTGGTCTATATGTGTATGTGTGCGCGCGTGTGAACATGTACATGTGCATAAGTGTTTGTGAAAGAAAAGAATGCTTTCAAAATACAGGTCAATCTAACTGCAAATATATTCAAACCTGAAAATGTAATTGTTAACTTTCTAGTAACAGGATTCAAATATATAAGCAATACATTATATTCTTTTAGCGACTGATTTTTATGAGTGAGACGGGTGATTGAAGAGATACAGATAATATATATGTGTGCGTATGTAAATATATATATATATATATATATATATA
>NC_068995.1:39498674-39501891 GCF_001194135.2 Octopus bimaculoides | reverse complement strand
TATATATGTTGGTGTATGTGTGTGTGTATGCGTGCGTATGTAAATATCTTATAAAATAAACCCCCCCCCCCAGCAATTAATGGATTCTTGGGTATGGATCTTTCGAGGAGTGCCCGAATATTCCGTCTTTATTCCGTATATCGAGGAATTTGCTAGGCTATCCTTCTCAAGCTTATTCACTCCATACTCTTAGCACTATGTTAGATGCTGTATGGTACATGACTCTGGTACGTAGTTAAGTATTAATAGCTTTAAGTCAACAACGATAACAGCTTCCGTTTTATGTTCTGTTAAAACAAGCCTCCATTCAACATCAATCGATAATTTTACTTTCTGTTTGCTGTTCATGCCAAAACCCATCTATTCTTTAATAGTTACCATGTATTTGTCTGATCATAAGTTATTTGATTATTTTTTTTATATATATATAATCTAATTAATTAGAGTCTTGTGTTCTCTAATACGTGCATTAGACCATTTAGATTATTGTATAACACTGGTCTCCTTCACTCCTGTTCCTATCTCTTCCGTATTCACTGAGTCAAATAAAAATATTTTTGTATCAACATAAAAATAATTAGACACGATGGGCGTGATTTACCATGCGATTATCGTACCATAACGACTATGTTGTGCATTATGTCACAAACCATGTTTGTAATGCATGGATATATTTACATTTATTTTTTTTTTATACTTTCGTTTCTTGTCTTATTTCTGAGGTGAGAGGACGTTTCATGTGACCGTCAGTAAAATATTACTTCTACATATTAAATTTCAATCCTCTATTTTCCTTAGTGAAATACTCTAGTTTTGGTACAAGGCTAGGAGTTTTGAAGGGTGAGGACAAGTCAATTACATCGACCCAGTGTATATTTTATTGATGCCAAAATGATGAAAGGCGAAGTCGAATTTAGGTTTCTGAACGTAAAGAGTCATAAGAAAAATGTCCCTTAACATTTTGTCTGACACTGTAACTATTCTGCTAGCTTGCACCTATTCTTAGCGAGATATAAACATAATTAAATAATGTACCAGAAATCCAAGTATTCTATACCGTATATGGTAGTTTGTTGTTGTTGTTTACATATATGCTTATACATTCACATTGGTATCATGCATACACAGTAATAACTAAATATCCAATAATAATCCAACTTGCTGCTGTAATTGTGCTTACATAGTGTTCGGGCTAAATTAGTTTGCATAAAATGAAAGTATAAAATATTCCATCCAAAAATAAAAGTATTTTAAAATGTCCCAAAATAACAACTAGATTATGGTTGGGTGATAAAGGTTTACTCAAAGTAGTCACTCTCAGCTTGCGCACGGCCTTAAGACGGCCCCGGAACCAGGTGTATTAGTTTCCCACATGATTTTGACCACCAGCTCGGCCTTGGTATTGCAGGCAGAGCTGTTGCTATCTTTCTTAACCGTGCACCACACACATTAATCTATATGATTACAATCGATGAGATTAGAAGGCCAGAAATTGGGGCTAGTGAAGTCGTAGAAATTCTCCGACAACCACTTCTGAATCTTTCCGAAGGTATAGCAAGGAGTCGAATCCTGCTGCCACACACATGGCTTTCCAGCGGCAAGCCTCCCCTACCTGGGTTTGTCTACAGTCTCTAACAGCTTCACATAGCCTTCTAAATTGAGCCTAAGGCTCTATTCAAAGATCTGAGGTGACATGCGTCACCCTCACTGGAGACACCCAGAAATCATCATAGTTTGGGGGAACTAGGCAAGTGTGCAGGTATTCACAGAGTGTTGAACAGCTGTCATAATGTAGACATTTTGACATCCAGCGCGATTCATCATGATACAGGTAACTCTTTTCAAATATTCAGAGAGCTTCTAGTCTTTCAGGTTAGTTAACCTTTACACAACTCCAATCTTAATCTTTATGCTCACCAGCGCTGTTGACTGTCCACCAATACATCAAGCTGTGCCTCAAAATAGGAAGCATGAGAATCTTCAAATTTAGCCTGAACGTCCTGTATTTCTGTTCTTGCTGTTCTTCTAATTACTAAATATGTTCTCATATCAATAATTTCTCAATTTCTAAATCGCAGGTTGCAATTTCACATGTCATTAATTTCTGCAAAGAAAGTTAAAACAAAACTTTGATTATTGCTTGAACTGGCGCTACTAATTATTGTATATCTCATCATGGTGCTTTCATTAACATTGTGGTTTGATACGTCTACAAGTAGCAATTATTGATTAAATCGTTTTATTACTGTAACAAATAAAATAATTGGAATCTGTTGATTTTGTTAGGAAATAAATTGTTGCTGAAGCTGTTATATAGTTTTCTGTGTTTTGTCTGAAACATTGAATGGTATTGACAAATCTTTTAGCCCAAGCTGTGTTTATAGAGACGTTGTATACATAGATAATGATACAAAAATAAATACATTAACTTAATGCTGAAAGGCGAAGAGAACAATATCTTATTAACTTAGGTGTCGATATCCTTGTCCGATAGGCGCGGCATACCCTCGAGGTAAGCCTCAAAGCCCGCTGAGTCAAGAATGCCAATCCTCGAAGAAAAGTTAAAAAGGAATCGTTAAAAAATATTTCCACCGAAGTGAACAAAGAACTCACTAGATCTACAAAGCAAACAGTAAATTTATGTTATTTAAAGATTAAATTGATTAGAACTACCAGTAAAATTATTTTTATTCTTTTTAAAATATACCTAGCTGTACCAAGGATTTCACACATTTACCACGCGCGCACACACGCACACTTACACGTATTCAAGTATTAATTGATTGTATTATATAATCAAGAACTAATTCTAGTTTGTTTCTTTTCTTTTATTGTAGGTTTGTACAACTTTTTAATTTCCTAATATGAACTGAAGGTAAAAACTTGTCGATTCTTTTATTTTGTGTTTGCAAACTAGAAAAAAGGACTACAGCACACGCACACATAGAGACACCTATGCATGCACGTATATAGCCCCCCCCCGCCAGATTTGTACGTACATATATACATACATACACACGTACATGCATAACCACAAGCACATATGTAATATATCTAAATAAACATATATGTATGCATGTGCGTATCGTTGGCTATTTTCTTTCTCCATTTTCCCTTCTTTGGCCTTTTCCTATATTTCTGATGAAGAGCTCCGCTCGAAACGTGAAACCCTCTTTCTTTTCTTTCCTTTCCTGAGCGTCCAATAGCGCTGTACTTA
>NC_068995.1:39497841-39498664 GCF_001194135.2 Octopus bimaculoides | reverse complement strand
CACACACACACACACACACACACACACACACACACACACACACACACACACACACTCTTCCACATACTTCCACACACTAAAAAGCTTTAATCTTAATAATATCTGTTACGTAAAACTTTAAAAACAATCAACACAGATCAATGTAAAGAAGTTTTTGTTTGTATACGTAATTATGTGTGTTGTTGTGTGTGGCTTTTGTATCTCTATGGCTTATACATTCACTAAAATTTAATTGATGTATTTTTGAAAACTATTGTAACGAATAATAAACAACCCTTGTAAATGTTTTTTGTGAAGAAAATATTTTGAAGAATGACCATCTACAATGTTGTTTATTAACTATTTTTATTTTAACTATGAATCTCTTTGATTCTTATTTTACTCACGTGGACTTCATTAGCCAATTGGACGTTTAAAAAATCTCAATAATTGTTATAATTAAATATTCGTAAGATTTGTATTGAAAATATTTTTAAAAGATTTCGTGTAATGTAGAAGTATAACCGATTTATTGCACATAAATTTTAACAACAAAATCTTATGTGGACCCTCAAGGGTCATGTAGGCCCTAGTTAAGAACCACTAATCTGCAATGAACATTGACTTAGTTTTGATTCTCAATTTATATAACTTCTTTTTACATAAACTGCGTGTCTTAAGAAATTCGCTTCTCAACCATGTGGTCAATAGCACCGCGTGGTACCTCGAGTAATGTTTAATTATAGGCTACTATACCCCTGGGATTACTAAAACGATGCGAGTGTATTTGTGGAAGGAAAATTGAGAGAGGTCCGTCGAATATATATATATATATATATATATA
>NC_068995.1:39496096-39497561 GCF_001194135.2 Octopus bimaculoides | reverse complement strand
CAAAACAATGTTAAAAAAAATTCAAAACTCTGCAAAATTCCCGTACAAATTCTTCATGGTTCAAAACGTTCCTTCCTTTTTAATCAACCTAATATACATGTATTCTTTTCTGCTCTAGGCACAAGGCTCAACATTTCAGGGGAAGTGGCCAATCGATGAGATCGACCGCAGTACGCAATTAGTACTTAATCTATCGATCCCGAAAGAATGAACGGAAAAGTCGAACTCGGCGGAATTTGAACTCAGAACGTAAAGACACGAAATACCTATAAGCATTTCGCCCGGCGTGCTAACGTTTCTTATTTCTTTATTGCCCACAAGGGGCTAAACAAAGAGGGGACAGACAAAGGGATTAAATCGATTACATCGACCCCAGTTCTGGTACTCAATTTTATCGACCCCGAAATGATAAAAGGAAAAGTCGACCTCGGCGGAATTTGAACTCAGAATGTAACGAAATAGCGATAAGCATTTCGCCCGGCTTGCTAACGTTTCTGCCAGCTCGCCGCCTTCTGATATCCATATATTGTTTCATGTATACAGTATAATGATCACAGTGTGAAAATTAAACGAAGACAGTTAAAGAACATGATTTCATTTGACAGGTACAAGTTAACACAATTGCAAAGTAGAGTTAGTTTAATATTTATCAATCTACTTACAAAATGGAAAGAAAAAACACTCTTTAACAGACCGCATGCAAATTAATCAACAAGGTCTGTTTAGTTCATACAGGTTATAGTATATTGCAAGCGGTTGCACAGTATTCCCGAATTTTATGGAAATTATGGATTTCTGGAAGACGGATAGATCCGAAATTGTATGTGATATTTGAACTATTAAAAATAAATTAAAGCGGTATTGCAGTGTATCTATTGACTTGACGTCTGCTCCTTGGCAGCTGAGTTCTAAATCTGGTTTCGCACTTCTTTTGAAATCATTTCACTTTATACAATTCGTTGTTTTACTTCCACACTGTGGTCGATGTCGTTTTTGCAATTGGTTCTCTTGTAGTTATTGCTGTTCATCACTCGAAATGGTTGACAACGCTCCACACATTAACCTAGGTTGCAACCATGAATACGTGTGACAAATTGAATGGCATCCAAGCTACTTGATGCCGATTTAAGGAGCAATATTTCCCTGCAGCATATTTTAGCATTTATACACAAACACACGTGCACACGAACTACTCGCTCAAGTACGCATCTTTGTCTCTGTCTTTGTCTGTCTGTCTGTCTGTCTCTTTCTCTATCTCTCTATATCTCTCTCTCTTTCTCTCTCTCTCTCTCCGTCTCTCTCTCACTGTTGCGCTTCTTTCCCCCTTTTTGCTGTTTGTCTGTCCACCTGTTTCTTTCCTATATATACATAGATGCATGGATACATACGCCCCATATGTGTATATATATATATATATATATATATATATATATACATATAAATATATATATATATACATATACAT
>NC_068995.1:39489394-39494861 GCF_001194135.2 Octopus bimaculoides | reverse complement strand
GTGGACTATTAATGTGCTAGAAGTAGATCATATATATACTATACACTGAATTGTGGCAAGGTATTGACGGATTCCGGAGTACCGAGAAAATTATGTATAAATATATCAAATTAAGAATTCTACGAGGTATAGTACAATGCAAAATACCAAACGGAATCTCACCTCTTATATCTCATCTTTCGTCCTCCTTTAACGCCTATGTGATATAATTCTTGGGAGAGAATACATAGCTTTATATTGTCAATTATACACTGATGTAACAACTATAAAGCTTGAAACACGTGTACCGCAGAATCCTTTGTGTTTTTGTTTTCATTTTTGCATTTACAATTTATATATATATATATATGTATACATACACACATATATGTATACATACACACATATATGTATACATACACACATATATGTCTGTCTGTACAGACGTATATGTATATATATGTATATTTATACATATGTGTGTGTATGTGAGTGTGTGAGAGTGTGTTTGTGTGTAACAAAGATGAAACCCATCTGAACTTACGCAATGTGTTGAGATTTCTATACAGCATACAGTTACGTAATACGAAATCATACTGGTGGTTGTTTAGCACCAGACCAATCTTATTATCAAAGGTATTCCATCCGTGATCATCCCTTCTCTTTAGAGGAAACACTATTTGATTAAGTTTTGTGAAGTATGAAACACCATACTGGATCTTACCGTTCTTTGTTTCTAGCCAGAGTTCAGTATCTAAACGGGTAATCTATAGTTTGGGTGCTTACTAGCGTAGTCTTTCGTTATTTCAATATTCTAGTGGATGGAGTTAACTATTTGCTGGATACTCTCCATAATGTTGGCTTCTAGATCATCAACATTGTCTTGTAAATATGGTTAGGTTTATGGAGCTCTCTTCAAATTTTCCGGACAATGGACATGAGTCAAAATTTAAAAAATATATAAAAACAGTAATAAACGAGTGAAGAACAAATATATAGTGCGTAATACAATCCCGAAATATCTTTCTATCTATCTATCCAACTAACTAACTAACTATGTGTATATATATATATATATATATATATATATATATATATATATATATATATATCAAATAGTATAAGACATGGTTTCGGTGAATTATGCGACTTTCACTGTGAGCTCACTATTCGAAATTTCTTAATGAAATGCCATGTAATGTAAAACAATATGGCCGTGGCACTAAAAATGTAGGAAATCCGAACAATAAATTATTCCGTGACAAATAAAAGAGAACAGAAAAATCAGGAAGAGTGAGAGATGAAAATAGATTCATTATTTCACAATTTTTGATAAGTTTTTATTTTACAACTTTACAGGTGTTTCACAGCCTATTTTATGTAGCATAACCTATTTATATAACATAACCTATCTACATAGCGTAGCGTATTTTATATAGCAAATTATAATCACTACGCAAAATCATAGGTACATGTTTACATCAAAATGTATGCCTAACGTTATAGAATACAAATTATCTATTCACACAAATTAGTACAAATTCAGAAAGTTCACTCCGTAATCACAAGTTCCGGAGTTAGAACTCCATTGTGTGACAACTTCGAAAATACATTCTACGAAATTTCCTGGTCGACGTAAGCATTGTTAATGAATTTGTGCGAGGGGAAACAGTTTGCAAGCGTGGATTACAATATTAATTCCAACGTCCATATTTACCTTGTTTTGTCATTCTCCTTAGAGATACCACTAAGAGCCAAATGTACTATAGTATGTTAAGCCACTTCAGAAGTTAATTGAAAGAACAGATAATTTGGTTAATGCCACAACTGAAAAATTTTGGCTTCGAAATCTATGGGATTCCGATTCGTTTTAGAATTTTACCAATACGTCAATATAGTGTCTATTTTAAAGCAATATATGTATCAATCATTTAATTTTTTTAGCTATAGCATATTTCAGACTACATGTACATATTACACACATACATAAGCGCACACATACAGATATACAAATATATATGCAGGTAGTAATACGAGGAGAAATTACAATATATATGTATGTGTGTGTGTATATATTATATATGTATATATAATATATGTGTGTGCGTGTTTTTGCGGATAATATCTTTCGCAATATATATATGCGTAGGTGTTCAGACACACTTATATAAATGTATAAAGAAAGAGAGAGAGGGTAAGAGAGATTGAAAGAGACAAAAGAGTGGGAGAGATGGATGTATATGAGAGACAAACAGAGATAGATATATATGAGAAAGAGAGAGGGAGAGGGAAGGAGTATGGAGAGAGAGAGAGAGGAAAATGGTCTTCAGATTATCGATTAAATTTGTTGATAATGCATTTGGAAAGCCTGAGGGCGGTGAGACTTGCTGTGTATGTAGTATGTTGTTAAATCGGTGTCATTGTACTCGCTCGCTGCTGCCATTCAAAGCAGTAATGCTATTAAGTTCAACAACAACAACAACAACATTACCAACATCGATGATGACAACAACGACGGTGAAAACAACAACAACAACAACAACCGAATCACTACCAGAATTTCAACACTAACAACATAAAGCCATATCTTGTAAGTTGTCACTACTACTACTACTACTACTACTACTACTACTACTACTACTACTACTACTACTACTTCTAATACTACTACTATTATGTCCCTTGTAGTTGCTATTCTTATCCCTCGTAATACCGTTACCTACTCCATCAAGAAATACAATTGCCATTACCACTACTACCTGCACCTCAAACTCTGCCACAAACCGTACAGTAAGCAACACTATCAACAGAAACCAGAGCAAGGGCGGTGTTACGATGACAACGGTGTACGCAGTAGTACTAATGATAAAAATCAGCCAAATCTGAGCCAGTAGCGAAAGCAAACAGTGATTGCAACAGCGGCCTTTGCAATAGCAATGATCGCCTCAGAATCGAATGAGAGAGCGACGAATACAACATCAACAATGACTGCAAACGTGGTTTCTAACAAGTGTGACTGCAACATCGAAAATTGCAACAATGGTGATGGTAACACTAGATATTGTTACGGCAGCAATGACAACACTACTGATAGAACTAGAAAAATTGCTATGTAATGATGTCACGTCTGTAGAAATAGCAGTGAGTGTGACAGTAGTGACAGGTTTCGGCATAAAATATTAAAGATGGCGTTAGAGAACGACAGCAGCAACTGCGATCACAATGAACGTTCGCAATGAACGCAGTATAAACAATAGCAAGAAAAAGTTACAGAAGCCATAGCGATATATACAATAGCAACTATAGATGTGACACTTAATATAACGATGACAACATGCAATACAATTAGTGATATGAGTAAGTGCGATATAACAGTCACAGGGTAGAGTTAGGAAGAGCAAATATTACGACACAAGAGCTAGTCAAAATTTTGTACGAACAAAATTTATGCAATGGGAAGGGAAGTGGCTGGGGTTGGGTTAAGTATTTAGATTTTAACATTGGAATTTTACACAGTGCTCACCGAAATCAAATAGATTTAGAGATAGAAGAATGTCAAACAAGGAAGTGTTGATATATATATATATATATATATATATATATATATATATATATATATATATATAAAGAGAAGTAGTGAAGGTCTACGGAAAATGGAGGTGAAGAAAGGACCAACAGTAGCAGCAGTAGTAGCAGTAGTAATATTAATAATGATATCATCATCATCATCGTCGTCGTCGTTGTCGTCGTCGTCATCTTCCGCAGCAACAACAGTAGTAGTAGTAGTAGTAGTAGTAGTAGTAGTAGTAGAGGTAGTACACATGATGCAGAAAATCAGAAAAAAATAGACAATGCGAAATATTAGAAGAAGAAGAAGAAGAAGAAGAAGAAGAAGAAGAAGAAGAAGAAGAAGAAGGTGATGATAATGAGGATGATGATGATGATGGTGATGATGATGATGATGATGATGATGTTGAAACAAAGGAGAATGAAGCGATTTCCAGTATGAGGTAGACATGTCATTACCGAGTGAAGATGTCAAGTTGTTTTCGTTTCCATCTTAGAGTTAAAGGTTGATTTGAACTGTAAATGATGGTAGCTATTAGAGATAGCGGTCTTGTTAGTTGTGCAGTAAGATGTACTATAAAGACGATGAGGGTGTCTGAAACAAAAACTCTGAGTATCCTCGAATTATTTATTCGGTTAGAGTTATATTTATCGTTTATTAACAGCATTCAACTTGCCAGATATAGCAGCTAAATGTCTCTCAAAGCAAACCCAACATGGAACTAAATTTCAGCATATATTTTATTTGGACGCACCGCTCGCTCTTGTTACCTCTCTCTGATATAGACTGACTCAATTACACACGTATACAAGCACTCATGCGCACGCGCACATAGGCGCATACATCTGAAATTACATGTAGATATACGTTTTCATCATTTTTATATTTTAATTGTTTTCAATCATTGTACGTTGACCATGTTGGGTCACCATAAAGCAAACTGGTTATCAAATGGTAGGAGTGCAAACAGAAATGCAAAACACATACGGATCAAATGGAGGTATTATCAAACTATTCCGCACATACAATAACAGTCATACCCATAAACCAGGTGCCAGATACACACCAAAGTTGGTGATATTGGTGGTTTACTGTCTGGTCGATGTCCAATTTCTTTTCGTCAGTGAACACCAGTTCGGGCAGCGTGCCTTCAGCAATCTGACGCAGGATAAGACAAATTCTCTCCAGTCTCATGGCCTTGTAAACTTGCGAGAGCTCATGAGAACGGATCATCTCGTTGGAGTGGGGCCTGAGAACTTCCTTCAGTACTCGATACATCGATGTTCGGCATATTATTGCTGTGGCAGCCATTTTTCTGACGGAACGACGAGAATTTCACCGTATCTTTTCTCTGGTACTTTTGATAAGCTGAGGGATCCGCACACTTATTTTTTTATCATGTCCAGGTCGATCTGCCGTGGAAAAAGTCACTTGAAATTTCTTGACAATTTTCCAGACTGTTGTTTGTTTAATTTTAAGCGTTTTTGCTATAGATGTATTACTTTCGCCTCCTTTGTGGAGGTTATGATTGCATTTCGGTCAAAAGCCATTACCTAATTTATGAATCTGAATTTATTTTATCTGAAACAGAAAGAAGACACACTAAGCTTTAATAATAATGTATAATTTTCATATATTATCACATTTATTGATAGTTATTAAAGCCCAAAACCTCGGGACACCCTGTATACATACATGCATGCATACATATATAGATACATACATACATACATACATACATATAATTATATATATATATTTCGTATGCGTATTTGGTGTGCAAGATTCTTGATGTGAAATCGTGTGTTGAAAGAAATACTACTAAACCTTGGAGAGGCATTATACCGGTAATAAACACAGGAATGTGTGCGTGTATATATATATATATATATATATATATATATATATATATATATATAT
>NC_068995.1:39487914-39489353 GCF_001194135.2 Octopus bimaculoides | reverse complement strand
ACGCTCTTCCGATCTACGAGAGGTTTTGGTATCCAGATGACCCAAAATGCAGGTAGGGCTATGTAAGTGTTACGGAAGGACCGCTGTTAAATTCCGTTTCCAAAATAAATTCTTATACAATGAACTGTACTAATTCCTTCTTCTGTAACTCTATTAACTCATCTCTGATGATGGGGTGTCATATATTTTTCTGAAACAGCTGTAAGACCAACTTTCTCTTTACAAATGTCCGAGAAATATCGCTTTGCCTTAGTTTTGTTATCTTATTTCATTTAACACACACACAAACACACACACACACACACGCACACACACACACACACACACACACACACCCATACATATACAACTGACTGTTATGCAGTTTCCATCGACTTAATTCACAAATACTTTTTTTTTACTTTTTCTCTTTGACTCCGACGTGTGTGAAAATGGTAGTTAAGGTCTTCAACTGTCTTGTCATTATGTTCAATCTTCTGAGCTCATTACAGACGTGGCTTGCAAATGTCAGAGATCTACAAATCCACTTTTTGAGTCGCAATGCTGAAATACTCATTTTGCTGAATATATAAAGCGGTGACGGATTTCTTCGTTAACAAAGCCAGACAGTTGTTGTGGCAACACATCGTACACGGATTATATTTACGGCTTTACTTCGTTAAACATATACACTGCTATAGCTACTTTATGAAGTAACTTCCATCTAAGCAAAGCATAATAACTGTTAATAGCCTAGAGAATGAAGCAGCAAAATATCAATGTCTTGAAAACGGATAATGGAAAGCAAAAATACCTAGATATAATTTACTCAAACACACTGGTTTTCTGTTTCTTCTATTAACTAAACCATAAGATATTGTAATCATTGTTATTCAGAACCAGTGTAACTCTATTTCTCGTTGGTTGTCCCTAGATCCTTCTAAACGGAGCAGGTATAAGACCACAGGCATTCAAATCACGAGAAACTTACCTCTTTCTACAGGGTGTCCACAAAGTCTGGGAACATGGAGTAAATAAAATTATAATATAAACAATTAGATATGAGAAATAATATTTTTTTAAAGTATGTGTTAATCTCTATTTGGGTACGTAGAGTAAATAAAATCATAACATAAACAATTAGATGTAAGAAATAATAATTTCTTAAAGTATGTGTTAATCCCCACGTACCAAGACTTTATAGACACCTTGTATATCAGGGATTACATTCTCTTACACATCGTTATTTAAGAAGGTTTTGTTTGATCTGGCCGAGTATTATCTCTTGTTACGGTTTTGCTGGAAATTGAATTATTGCAGGGATTTCCCCTTTTTACATATCTACTTCTTGTAATGAGTACTCATCTGATTCTGTTATTTATATTATATGAGTTGTTAATTCTGGGTAGGTATTGCGATACGTTCGTTTCTTTATTTATCTGGTCATATATATATATATA
>NC_068995.1:39486065-39487302 GCF_001194135.2 Octopus bimaculoides | reverse complement strand
TATATATACTGGTCGTGGTGTACATCATAGTTTATATACAAATATTTACATGTGGAATTTGTATTATGCATTTTAGTGGTGCTGACCGGGTTAGTTGGCTATGTATTACCATGAGGTAAAATGTCTTTTATGCGGGGCTACAATTATTGCAAATTTAGTTTTAGTAATTCCTTTTACTGGAGAGGTTATTAATTTTTTGAATTTGGGGATGTTTTTCTCTTGATAATGCTACGGAGCCATTTTGGCATTTTGTCTTTTACGATAGTGTTTCTCTAATGTTTTTATGTTTGTGTTGGTGCATAAATGTTGGGTGAGTGTGTCTGCTTGGGTGCGTGAGTGTGTGTGTGTGAGTGTGTGTGCGTGAGTGTATGTGTGTGCGCGTGTGAGTGTGTGCTGTTATATGAGTATGTGCGAGTGTGACTGCGTGTGTGTGTATGAGTGTATATATGTTATGTAGATGTGATGAACGTATGCATATAAAAGCAATGCCTTTATATAGGAAGTCTTCTAATTCATGCGGTTACGTGTTTGTAATTGTTGGTGCACACGAACGTGTGTGTGTGTGTGTGTGTATGTGTGTGTGTGAGCGTAAGAATTTATAACGTGAGTTTCTTTCGGTAATTCAACTCCTGAGTATTGATTCAATATCGTTTACGTATTTAATAGTAAATTCAATCGAATGCATGACAAGGATACCTAAAATTGACAGACTGTCACAATTTATAGCCTTGTTGAATAACATGATACCATTTCGTATTCAATGTTTATCGTATACAATTCGATGAGATAAAATCCTTTCAAAGTGGTGGCCAAGCACAGCTGCAATCAAATGGCTGAAACAAATAGCAAATAACATAATTTCGGAGATCTAAAATTTGCCAGAGACTGCACTTCTACTAAATAATGCAATTCAATTTTTATGTATAATAGGAATATTTAACGTCCTGTGTTTACATTCTATCTCCAAGGACTACCACCAAGATAAAAAAAAAAAAAAATTCTTGCCAAGGGATACATGCTGCTGAAGAAAAATGAAAGAAGAAGATATGCAAATTTATAAATACCACCTCCAATGGGGATAGATTTTAGCCTGCTACATTCTATCTGTTACCTTCTGTAAATTTTTATATTATACGTCTATAAGAGATGCTTTCTCGCGACATATACTTCACGCTTAAAAGGTTTCTTACGATGTCACTATGTTAAATATGACACGATGTTTGCTAATTTGAACTAA
>NC_068995.1:39481975-39485853 GCF_001194135.2 Octopus bimaculoides | reverse complement strand
CACGAGTATATATGTATATGTCTATCTATCTATCTATCTATCTATCTATCTATCTATCTAACAATCAATCAATATATCTATCTATCTATCTATCTATCTATCTATCTGACTATCTATATTCTTTTATTCTTTCTTTTGTTCTTTTACTTGTTGGAGTCATTTTAAGTACAGTCATGCCGGGGCACCACCTTTAGTCCAGCAAATCAACCCCAAGACATTGTTTGTGAGCCTAGTACTTATTCTATTGTTTTCTTTTGGCGAACCGCTAATTTACGGGGATGTAAACACACCAGCATCGGTTGTCAAGCGATGTTGGGGGGCAAAGAGAGACACAGAAAGCTATACACACATACATGCATATATATATATATATATATATATATATATATATATATATATATATATATATATATATTTCACGTGGCCTCAGTCCGCTCAGGTGTAAATGAATAACTTTGTGATGGACTAGTGTCACTTTCAGTGGGGTTGCTGCGATCTCATACGCATGGAAAAAGAGTTGGTCCTACCTATGAATCCTAGGACTCGAAGCAATAATTTATGCACACACTCTCTCTCTCTCTCTTTCTCTCACACACGCACGCGCAAATCTATATGTGCATACAAAGACTCTTCAAATCTGATGTTATTTATCGTTTGATAATTTTCACAAAAATAAAATCTCCGAATATATGCGATACTAGGAATTAAATGTAAATTAGGGAAACGAAAATTGAAGTAAAACCTCTGAAATGAAAAAAATATAGCACTGAATTTCAGAACTAGCTATAATGAACAATGCAAATTAATGTTTATATCTCTCCAATTTTATAAAACATAATGTCGTGAAACATGGTTGGCTATAAACTACAAGCCTTTGAGGTAATTTCTTTAGCTTCACAATGTCAAATGGTTGTCTTAGCAACAAAACAGTCATAATTATTCAGTTTTACGCAATACAATGAAGTAGTATTCCAATGGTGTTTGAATTCATTATCAAGTGTAAATTACCGAAAGGTAATTACTATAGCAGTTTTTTCTTTATCATAATTCACATGATATGTATGCTTGTGTGCATATGTGAGCGTATATACGAGGGTTGTATGGAAAAGTTTTGAGTCTTTAAGGACCTTGAACCTTGAAATCTTGTACCTTCATCAGAAGTCATGTACCATTTTTTTTTTGAGGCTGAAGACTTCATACACTACTCGTATACATACATACATACATACACTGATTTCAGTTATTAGACAACAGCCGTGGTGGAGTGCGGCCTCGAAGAATTTTACTCGAAGGAGTCGACCCCAGTACTTAATATTTTAAATGCTCGTAATTATTTTAGCGGCATCTTATGCCGAACCGCATAATTACAAGGATGTAAAAAAAATCAATACTATCTATCTCTATCTATCTTTCAATTTATCTATCAATTTATCTATCTATATATGTATATATATATATATACACACATACGCACATATGCATACATGCGTGTATGTTTGTGTCTGTGTATTTGCTTCTTTTCACCACTTTTAATCGGCATGGACGCGTTTACGTCGTAATTTAGCAATTTGTCCGATAGAATAAATACGAGATTATAAAATCAAGAACAAGCGTAAATTCGCTTGACTACAATTCTTCAAGGGTGCGCGAAAATGGTCAGAGTCAAATGACTGAAATAAATAAATAAAAGATAAACCGGTTTTCCCCTCATTCACTGACGTCAGTGTGAAACACTAGAGCAGCAATAATTAACGCTGCCTATGAGCAAAGAAATTTTAGTCTTGATTATTTATTATGATTATATTATCCAATATATCTCTCTATCGTAGGGTGAAATCTAACGAAGATACAGTCGCTATTTCTAGCAGGTTAAAGTGCGCTTAACTGCTTCACTATATACCTCTAGGCTTTCTTCATACGTTATTTTCACGACCGAAAGAAGAAATCCTAATCTAAATGTTTAATCTAGTCACCAATGACAAATTAAATAAACAAGCGAATGTAACGGGAAGAAGGTTGAAAGCATTAACAAACGTTTTAGAATATTATAGCTATCAACACGATTACAGGGACCAATTAATTGATTTTGATATTGACAGGATATTCTAATCGGACATTTGTCCATTGTTGCAGTGAATATAAGGATAATAGTTGAGAACACTGAACTACTGTGAACGTTTAGACCAAAAGTAATTAATTGATGCAAGTAGAAAGAAACCAACTTAAAGAAACGAAATTAAGGAGAGTAAATTAATTATTTGTGAACGAATGGACAGTTTAATGGGGAGGCTATAAGTAAAGAGGCTATAAGTAAATCGATCAATTTCATTCTTACTGTTTATAGAAAGACTTGGAGAAGAGGTGCATCTAATAGAGCGAGAAAGACAAAAGGCAGAGTGACAGAAAACTCCCTGTAGATTAATTTATACATACACACACACATACATACATACATACATATAATAATACAAATAATATGTGAGTATATGCATCTATACGTACATCTATGTACATACCTCCATCTACATGTATATATAGACGCATATCTGGGTACGGACGTCACAGAAAAAAAGACGTGGACAAAATGAAAAACAGAACATAAACACAGCACAGAAAATACACAGGCCACATAGAGAACATTTCCCTCATCAGCTGCCACCATTCTAGACTAAGCGTTTCGAAAAGTCAGGGCAGGACGCATTGTTACAATGGCTCTTCCCGCGGAAACAAACTAAATGAAATTTGTAATGCGGAGGAATATAGTGGCGAACAGAAAACACAACAGCAAAACGAAACAGTGAAAATAAACAAGAAGGGCTGTAAGACCATATATATATATATATATATATATATATATTCATACTTACTTACATATATATAGCTGTGTCCTCGTTAGCAAACTATGTAGCATAGCATTACCTTTAATTGTTTTATATATAGTTTTACTTAGACATACACATGTTTCAACTGCGTCGATTAGAATTTATATACTGTCTAGAGTTTATTATGTTATCCTTAAATGTAAAATTTGGTAAAATTCTTCAAAACATGTGTCACATTTTTTAGTTCCAAGTCTGTATAGTTTTGCAGTACAAATTAATTCCCATCTGATAGTATATTCTTTGTTTCTGTATTTAATAGACAAGGTTAATTTACTAAAACTAGCTTGAAATCTTTAGTTTTATTTCTACATGAACTCAAATGATTTATCAGTCTCTTCTTGAAAATTAGTGATGTCGAACCGATGTAAAAGTATTCATTACCCTCAGATGTAACTTTACACCTAAATATTACATATTTAATCTTACACTTACTTTTCACATTACAGGATTCTCCATTTAGAACAATTGCACAGATAACTTCTCTCAGATTTAGTTTAATTTGATAATTCATTGTAAAATCAAATTCTTTTCAACCAAATTATTTATTACTATTAATCTTTCAGATAACGTTATATACGTTCTATTGCGGTCTTAATTTTTATTCGACTCTACATTATCAACTATGTTAATCTGGGTTGTTTACCTTTTAGCGACATTTAAATTCTCAGCGTTCTCTTCTATTTGAGTTTTTTTTTTTGTATTCTGTCTGATATTATTATTCTGAATATTTAGTTCGCTACTCTGATTCTAAGAGCTTTTTTGAAATTTCGATATTACTTTTACGTTATACGTTGCTATAATTTGTGCATTATGTTTGCTCTTGCAACAAGCCATGCGGAACTTATGTTTTTTAAAAATTTTATATCTATGATTTATTGGAAAATATTTTTCTATTGCTATATTGAACAATTTGTAAAAATTATAATTTACTTCTTTACCAAATGGAATAATGAACCAGAATGTACTTCGAGTAAAATTTTTTATCGTGAAGTTTAT
>NC_068995.1:39478710-39481922 GCF_001194135.2 Octopus bimaculoides | reverse complement strand
TATATTCTTTTACTTGTGTCAATCATTGGACTGCGGCCATGCTGGAGCACCGCCTCGGGGGGTTCTAGTCAAACAAATCAATCTCATGACTTGTTTTTTAAGCCTAGTACTTATTATATCGGGCACTTTTGCCGAACTGCTAGATTACGGGGACGTAAACACACTAATACCAGTTGTCAAGTGATGATGGGGGACAAACACAAACACACACATATATATACGGCGGGCATCTTTCTATTTCTGTTTACCAAATCAACTTACAAGGATTTACTCCACCCGAGGTTATTGTATAAGACACTTGCCCAAGGTGACAGGCTGCGGGACTGAATCCGGAACCATGTGGTTGGGAAGCAAACTTCTTACAACACTGCCGCACTTGCGCCTATAAATATATATAATTCTTCTTCTAGTCGCACTAAACTCCTGCAACACAGAAGAACAATCTGGATTGCGCACTTAGAATTCAAATGCAGCTCTTTAAAGTCAGGAGATTTCCTTCTCTCAAAAAACACATAGCATTGTGTATATTTATTAGCTGCTTTTAACTATCCGTGACATTCCGTATATTTTACCGAGAGCTGCGGTAGGTTTTCGCAGTAAAGCCTATCGTTGTGTCCAGTACATCACTTTACAAACAATTGACCAAACTGCTGCTGGAAAACAACTTACATCTATTTGAAATCTAGTAACATACACTCGTTCTGGTTTGTTAAAAGCAAATGTGTACAAAGATCAACGCCCTTTTCTTGGTTTAAAACAGAATAGCCTATCGCAACTATTTCGCTAAATCCAATCAACTCTACTCTAATCACCCCTCCGAGTATTCAACCACAAGTTATTGACAGTTATCCCTTAAAATGCTGGATAACTACTCTCTGGACAGCGTCTATAAGTCGTATCTGATTCGACTGTCCAGATCTTTTTACCTCATGCTTACCTCTAATGAATACTGAATCTAGACACGACCTCAAAAACATATGCGAGTACTCTATTTCTACACCGGTGCATTTGGGATATCCATTTACTACCTGTTAATTGAAACTGTTCGAGAAGGCTTGTAAGAATATTTGAATCGTATACCGGCTAAAATTACAAAATCCCAGAGCGTGTGTACAATATCATTCCAGTTTCCCACGCGTACGAAAGAACGAGACTTTTCTAAAAACGCTTTTAGACATCTGAAGAAAATCAACCAATTTTTCGTCATTGGAGCATAACTAAAACAACAGCAACCACCTAGATTCATACACCCGATTGGAAACAAAAAGAAATAAGAGCATAAAAAAGAAAATAAACTATTATAAATCAGTCAACGGACTGACACTATAGTTGTATCTCCTCTCGCCACTCTCTCGCCATGAGTAAAGTCTTAGAAATATGTAGCCCTGGAATCTCATGTATGAATAACTATGTTCTTTTATAAATATTCTGTAGGTTATTTAATCTAAATATATTTGTGCATGATAGCACATGTTTCACTGAATGTATTATTTTTTTATTGATTCGTAAATGCATTTCTGCATAACATTTTGTGAATGCACATATGATTTTATAGTTATGTATTTTGCGAATTTTATTGCACAAACGCCTCCGCATATGCAGATTCTGTAAAATATGCAGGCGCACAGATTCACATAAAAATACGCTGATTTACATATGTGTATAAAACATTTTATATATATTCATCTGTCTCTTCCTCACACTCCTCTTCCGCTCTCTGTGTACATGTATATATGTATGTATGTATGTATGTATGTATGCATGTATGTATGTGTGTGTCTATGCATGTATATATACATACATTGTTGTATATGCACATTTATATGTGTGTACATATATGTATGTCTGTATGTATGCATTCATCTATTCAATTATACTCATATGCATCTCAGCTCAAAAGTTTTGGCCATGCTGGGGCACCGTCAGTTTTATCACTTTTTCGATGGCCATTCTTTTGGGATTGCATTTTGGTGAAGAAGAAGTATGATATTACTGCCAAATTTTGAGTTTCTTGGCGTGCTGTAAACTCACCTGTCTGCCTGTATGAATATATATATATTATTTTATTCTTTTATGCTTTTATTTGTTTCAGTCACTTGACTGCGGCCATGCAGGAGCACCGCCTTTAGTCGAAGACATTGACCCAGGACTTATTCTTTGTAAGCCTAGTACATATTCTATCGGTCTCTTTTGCCGAAACGCTAACTTACGGGGACGTAAATACACCAACATCGGTTGTCAAGGCGATGGTGGGGAGACAAACACAGACATACAAACACCCCCCACACACACACATATATAAAGAGAAATATGAATAGATAGATAGACAGATAGGTAGCTAAATTGATAGATAGATATGTGTACATATATGTACATATATAGATATATATGTATATATATATGTACACACATATTAGCAAAATGTACAACTTGTAATACTCAAGCCTATTATGTAACATGATGAGGTTTCCCCTGATCTATGGGGTACATTCGATCGATTCCGTTGTCGTTTCCCGACCACTAGGGAGCGGTGATAAAGTTAGCTGAAGCGATTGTTGTGCGTAATAAAGCATCTAGTGCACTCTGTCTTCGTGAACAATCATTTAAAATATACGTACACACACATATATACACAAACACAAACACACTCATACACAAATAAACACACACACACATGTATATATATATATATATATATATATTATATATGTATAGGTATATATGTAGATATACATATATATGTATATAATCAAAATAAGCAACACAGTTATCCAAAGTTACTGCAGTACTATCGTTTCATGCAACTCCATTCATTTAAGCAATGTGAACATTACATCAAATTTAAAATGCAGAGCAATCCTCAGCTGCAAAAAGATGTAGAAATTTACTGAAATTTCTATATCTTTGTGCAGCTGAGGATTGCTCTGCATTTTACATTTCATGTAATGTTCACATTGCTTAAATAAATGGAGTTGCATGAAACGATCGCACTGCAGTAAATGTGGACATCTTTGTTGCTTATTTTGATTTTAATCACCTTATTTTTGGAATTGGCTGGATAATACCATACTTAATTCTGGTGCCTAAACTTAAGTACCATATTCACCTTGAATCTATATATACATATATATATGTATCTATGTATGTATGTACACATATATATATATGTATATATATGAAAAAATAACAACTAGTTGTACGTCAATAGCAGA
>NC_068995.1:39474967-39478189 GCF_001194135.2 Octopus bimaculoides | reverse complement strand
GCTGGATAATACCATACTTAATTCTGGTGCCTAAACTTAAGTACCATATTCACCTTGAATCTATATATACATATATATATGTATCTATGTATGTATGTACACATATATATATATGTATATATATGAAAAAATAACAACTAGTTGTACGTCAATAGCAGAAAACATCGCCATCACTATCTCACAAATCCACCACCAATACTACCACTGCCACCACCAATATTGCAATATAACTACTACTACTACTACTACTACTACTACTACTACTACTACTACTACTACTACTACTAACATCATCGAAAATGCTAATGCTGCTGAAACAATTAATACTACTAAGGGCACAGTTAATGATCATGACGATGGTTACGATATGTCGACAGCTATGATGATGATGTTGATGATGATGATGATGATGATGATGATGATGAAGCTGTTGATGATGCCAATGAAGTTGATGATGATGATGATGTAGACAATGAGAATGATGCTGTTGATAGCAACCGAGATTTTATTCCCCCTATTATCATATTTAGCATAATTCCAATTTTTATTTAAAAAAAAATTTTTTTCCTTATCTTTAAGACTTTTTCTCTCGTTTTAAAATGTTTACATTTATTCTATTTTTTTTTCGCAATATTAGGTTATATATTCATATATTTTTATTGTAGTTATTCTTTAATCTCTGTCATAAATTTTAGTCACCCAGATACGCGCACATACACTAACACACACAAAATAACACACACAAAAACACACGCATAAACACAACTACACAGAAATGCACACACACATATATGCACATAGAAACGTAGTACTTCTAAAATAAATCACAATGAAATTCATATTGAGAACCGTTTATCTTATAAGTCTATTCCACCGACTAGCAATGACGCATATTCATTTATGCGAAGTTTTTTCATGTTCACATGAAAGCATAGAAACGTACACACATAGGCACAAAGCATCTGGCAGAATCGTTAGCACGCCAGGCGAAATCTTTAGCTGTATTTCGTCTGCCGGTACGTTCTGAGTTCAAATTCCGCCGAGGTCGACTTTACCTTTCATAGTTTCGAGCTCGATTAAATAAGTACCAGTTACGCACTGCGGTCAATGTAATCGACTTAAATCCCTTTGTCCTTTTTTGTCCCCCTCTATGTGTACCCCTCTGAGGGCAATGAAAAAATAAATATGTATGTATACTTTGTCGGAGCCTCATATATCGAAACCGACAGGATAGACCATTCTATATATATATATATATATATATATATATATATATATATATAATATAATATAATATCATTGTTAAACACAACAGCAAACATTAAGGCAAGGCAAACATCTTAAGTCGTATTCAATATTTTATAGTAAGAAATTCAAAATCTTACAGCTGTTTCTGTGATATCCTCGAGTATGGGATATTCCTCCATCAGAGATAAATAGGAAAAATGCGAATAGTATATATTAATGATATGACGACACAATTCATAGTTCAACATTCCGAAGTTATAGAAGCCAGAGCATGAGTCCTGAGGTGCAATCTCGAGTAGATCCATGAGCGTAAGTCCCTAGGTGTAAGCCTGCGTATATTCATATAAATTACAATTCTGATATAGTAGACATCTCACGAGAGAAAAAAAACGAGAACATATCAACATTCAATAACAGAATGATAGCAGAGATGGCTATTAAGTGATATAAGTAAAGAAAATAAAATAGAAACAGAGGTAGATTGAGGTGGGGCGATTTTAAGGATTGGCTATAGGACAACGTAAGGTGCATAGGTGTATGGCGTCTACGAATTGTGTACAGGGTAGCAGAGAAGATAAGAAAGAGGATGAAGAGGTAGAGGAAGACAGATTTAAAAAATAGAGGGAAATGAAAGGAATTTAGAGAGAGGTAGTAGATGCCTGGTAGTCTTAAAGTCTAAAGTTGTTGGGGAAATTTATTTGCAACTGATTGTGTCCGTTTTGGCCAAGGTTAGTGGCTGTAGAGTTATTTTTAGCAATGGATGTCTACTATATCAGAATTTTACTCCACATGGATATACGCAGGATTGCACCTTAGGACTCACGCTCATGGATCTACGCAAGATTGTACATAAGGACTCATGCCCTGGTTTCTATTACTTCGGAAAGTTGATCTATGAACGTTTATTCCTTTTTTCTTCATTCTTTCCATCTTATTCTTTTACTCCATTCCTCTATGTTGTCATCTCATTAATATACACCATTCTCATTTTCCCTATTTTTTTTTTACCTATTTGTATCTGATGACTGAATGTATCCCATACTCGGGGATATCACAGATATAATGCTTGGGAAAGAATATATTTGCGGCTGAAGATAACTTTATACCATCCTGTTTTTCAATTATATACCCATATAATGATGCAACGACTGTTTGTGTATAAAGCTTGAAACACGTGTACCGCGGAATCCTTTGTGTTCTGTTTTAATTTTACATTTTTTATTTATATATACACACATATATGTGGACTTTATAGTCACATCTTGCGCATACGTACACATAAATATTACCTTTTATTACTTTTCCCTGCCGTATTTCACCCCCTGTACACACACACACACACGCACGTATATACCTCGTCACACACACACACACACACATGCGCGCACACACACACACTCACACATATATTTACCCCTCCTTGTGTATCTCTTTCGCGCTCTCTTTCTTTATCTCACGCAGAAATGCACGCATAGAAAGAAACACACACTTTGTCTACTTTACAATCTACATAATTTCATAACCTGACCACTTCATTACCATAACTCTAAAATTTCTTTTTACCGCCCCAAATCTTTGAAATGTTCCTTCACATTGTCCAAGATTCACGTTCCTATGCTACTCCAAATTACAACAATATCGATATAAATTCATTATTCCACATCATATATACTGATGATTGAAATGAACCTTCGGTTTTATAATCTCGATTGTTTGAAGACAATAGAAAAAAAAATAATGGATGCCAGTGTATACAATAGACAAGATTGGTTTCGCTTGTTGTCATAGCAACATAAAAGGGTATCAATGAAATGAGATTTAACAAAAAACAAAAAAAAACAAGCAATACAGTCACTAAGACATACATATATATACAACTCACATACACACACATGAATATTCATTCATATATATATATACAAATTTGTATGTATTTGGGTGTATACATATATGTATGTATGTATGTGTGTATAT
>NC_068995.1:39469203-39474707 GCF_001194135.2 Octopus bimaculoides | reverse complement strand
TATATATATATATATATATATATATATATATATACACGTTAATTTATTTATTTATATTTATATACCAACACAAATTCATGCAAAGACACACATATGTACATATATGTAAATATGAATGCATTAGTGATGTACATACATATATTTTATATATTTATATATGTATATATGCGTATATGGTATGTATTGTACAGATATGTATGTATATCATATACAAGTGTGTCTATATATACGCCTGCACTCATACACACACACACATATATAATCAGGCAACTGTCCTCTCAATAACATCCTGCACTTATAAATATGCATGCACATTAATATACATACCATGAACATGTACGAGTCTGTATGTATACGAGTGATTTTTCCTGTTTCTCCCATTCATTTAC
Source organism: Octopus bimaculoides (assembly GCF_001194135.2). Taxonomy (NCBI): domain Eukaryota; kingdom Metazoa; phylum Mollusca; class Cephalopoda; order Octopoda; family Octopodidae; genus Octopus; species Octopus bimaculoides. The sequence goes on along the minus strand of NC_068995.1, from coordinate 39,474,318 downwards.
ATGCATGTGTTTACAGTTTTACTTTCTTGTCTGTAATATGATAACATTCTCTAGAGTATTGCAATGAAGATCTAATGAAAATATTTAAAAAATTGACTTTTGAATTCGCTAATAAACTAATCTACTTTCATGATACAAAGAATATCAATGAATTTTTGATCGTATGATATCTTGAAATGGTGTGGTTTCCAATATTATCACATTTTTTTTTATTCACCATCTCTATTTCTTTCCATATCACGATATTCATATCTCCTTTTATATTTGATAATTTTTATCTTACCCTAAATTATCATTTTACAAAATTTCTCGCTGTATATCTGCATCAATATATGAATGTATAAATGAGTATGTGTACGTATAAATCTATCTATACATGAAGATACACACACGCACACACACACATGCACGCACGCGCGCGCGCCCACATGCGCGCACGCACACACACACACACAAAGACACACACACACCAAGTTTGAATTGTGTCTGCTCGTGTTTTTGAAATCCATCGCAGAAATTATAACTCCGTTATTACATTCGGCAGGAAATGATTTGGGAATTTCATTTTCATATATGAATAAACGTATTATTATTATTATTATTATTATTATTATTATTATTATTATTATTAGTCCTTTACATTGGTATCAATTCTTCAGAGATTTTGGTTAATGGAAGAATAGTAATGGAAAGGGTGTTTTGCTTTAAGTTTTGTGTTGTCGTTTTAAATTGAACACAGTTGAGTGGTAATATTATTTCAGATAATCTACAAATGAAAACTAATGAAGTTCTAAGTTGTAATATTTTCCTCAAAAGACCTGATGTTGATAAGGGAGGTACACAAACAACAAGGGCAAGAGTTCAAAAAAGATATTTAATTCTCACAAACAAAGGCATCAATCAAACAAATTTAAAGAAATTTATAGAACATGGAAGCCAAGATTTGTCTCTTTCGCATGTATTTTAACAACGGTTATCGAAACTGATTTTCTCTTTTGTTCGTTGTAAAGCTATAATGCAATCTATCCCAAATTCATAAGAGAAGAACCATTCGAACACAATCGGAGATTTCAAGTTTGTAATCTTTTCTCGGGCAAACTGCCCTTAAGAATATCCTTAACATTTTCTGGGCAAGAAATGTGCTGACACTTATAGCGAGAACAAAATTTATGAAATATTTTCTTCTGAAAATTGTTTGCTGCTTATGCAATGTTTTGTCAGTACATGCCTTTCAAAACTATTATTCGCTATTGCCATATAACAGATCGAATTGGCGGATTCCTTGCTTTACTGCAACGAGGATCATAGTTATTCCTCAGAAAAAAAATGATATCACAATGGACTATCCTGTGAATAAATTGGATATTATAAATGAAAGAGTAGACAGACCTTTACCGATTCTCTGCAGCTATGCTGCATGCATTGTTTCAGTCAATATCTGCAATTTACATTCGCAGCTATTACAAACTACGCAATCTCCGATAAGTTGCATGTAATTAATGACAGGTTGTGACTAGTTTTAATAATGCGAGTGTGTTGATTAATGAGATAGAAAGAATGTTCACGAATCAAGAGACATTTACTTATAATAACCAAAAGAAATTATCACACTTTACGAGCTTATTCGAAATTAGTTGAGAGGAAGCATTTACTATGTTTGGTAATGTACTAAGTCCATATCATCAAGAAGCAATAATGAGGTGATAAATGATAAGTTGGAAGGTGTGTTTGTTTAACAATAACTCAGTGTTACTGGATATAAGGTATATCCAGATATAACGTGAAGTTGGTTGCAGAAGCAATGAATAAAGTTTGCATTTTATCGATTCAACGGTTAGTTCATTATAAAATAGTACGGACGTGGTGTCTTGAATACAACGCGTTGATGACTTTCTGTAGATATGTGACCAGTAAGTAGTCTGTAGTTAGTCTGCTGGGAGATTACATGCATGTAACAGGGCGAACGATAGTGAAATTGTAATTGCAACTGGAGTAAGTGTGGCTGTAAGTTGTTGCATCTGACTGAAGCACTGTATGTGCAACCGTACTTTGTAATTTGTAAGAGACAATGAAACCGCAATGATTGTCGTTGTAAATTTTCTGTATGGTATCTAATGGTGTGCATGCAACCGTTTCAAGGATGTGCAACTTGTAATAGTTGCTCAGTCTGCTGTGGTTTTAGGTTGTTAAATCTGCACAAAGAACTATATCTGTAGAGAAGTAATAAGGCTCAGTTTACTGTTTTCTTTATAATCTATGAAGTCTTAATGAAATCAAGTCATATCTGGTAAAAAGCCAACAACTCCATTATGGTAGAAACAAGCAATCTGGCGGATTATTATTGAATGTGACTCATTTTAAATACACTGTAACAGACATAATACACCAGTAATGAAAATACAGTTTTATCTTGATCAAGTGTTTTGTTACTTATATGTGCAATGACTTTGGAGTAATATCCTAATCCAGAAAATAAGTAGGGTGAACTCTTAAATGGCTCAGTCTATCCAATTCTTAATAGGTGGCGTAGACCAGAAACAACTTGACATTGTAAATAGGAGTTGCCCTGCAGAATAGTTAGTGGTTGGTTAGTTTGCAGTCCCAAGATCATCGGTTATCTTTGGATTAACTATTTAAGATGTTGGTTTCACGTTCATAGTGCAGGTTGTCACAAGAACACGGGATATTTGGTGATGCTCTTTCACCCAATGTAATAAATGAGTCGAGACAATGGGTTTAACAAAATGATTTCTTCCAAAGATAATTAAAAGCAGTACCAAATTCAGCGAATGAAAATATGTTAGATTTGATGAATATTGAAACTTAGATTATTTGCATTTGCAGTGCAATTATGTAAATGTTGACAACAGAAGATTTTCTAAGTACACAACAGAAGATACTCATTTAATCCATTTTATTTAAGAGTCGGTCGACTCGGTAGGATCCATTGTTAACCCTATCAATACTTAAGAAAGAACTGAGCCGCCAAATGCTTAAAATCTATAGAAAAAACCAGTTTAGATCTTAGTTTTTTTTTTTTTTTCACGACTTCTAACTTCATCTCTTTCGTGTACCTACCACACTGCATCCCTAACTTTAGAATTAGGTAGTTCGAACCTTTGAAAGTCAAGCCTTTTCTCCATGACCACACCATAATTCTGGTTACAGGATATAAACTCGCTAACCAGAATGCTACTGAGTTGATTTTCTGTGAGTTACTGAGAAGCATATGAATGTCTCATTTTTGTCGTAAGGCACTTATGTTTATAAATTGGTATGAATCGTTCAGTGTGTAACACGAGCTTAGCTTATTATTTCCTAGACTAAAAGTGGTGATCTGGCAGGGTCCTTAGCGCGCCGGACATGGTTTATGTACAGTTTCCAAATAACGCCGACGTCAAATTTACTTTTCATCACATTGATAAAATTAATGCTAGTAGAGCACCAGGGTTGAAGAAATCGACTAAACCTTGCTCATCCCCGAAATTGCTGGCCTTGTGACAAAATTTCAAACCACTGAGTAAACTATGACGAAATATAATGACAGTAAATTTAGTTGATAGGTATTTGTAGCAGCTATATCTTTCTCACGAATGAAAACGGCGCAAATGAAATTACATTACTACGAAAAGCAAAAAGAAAACATGTTAAACTGGATAAGGCAAGGATATAATTTATTGCTCTTCTCTTATACTATGGTGAAATAGATGGTACAATATTCAAATTGAAGTGGTATTAAAAGAACGTGTGATTAGGTTTAATATTCGGTGAACCAGTTCACGCACCATTAAATGGGAATCATGGATACATATATCGTCTTCACGTTTTAAAAATTCAGTGTTATGGACGCTATACTTTAGGGCCACGTATGCACCATTGGAAGTTGGTGAAAAACTGGTCGTAAAACAAGAATAGAAGTCGTGATCAAATAAATGAAGTGTTACAATATTGGAAAGAAAAAAGAATCTAACTGAAAGAAAACATGATAAGAGTAAATATAATAGTAGCACTATAAGCAATAAGAACAAAATAAAAATATTCCTCTGAATAAATTGATTTATCATCTTGAAGTTAACTGCGTTCCGATAAATTGTTTTGTTCTTGATTTTTTTATGGTTTGGACAAATGCAAGTTTATTTTAATTCAACATTTGCTCAGTCTCTGATTCTTCGTAATAATACGTAATATATTCTCTCTTTCGCTCTCCTTATCTCTCTTTCCCTCGTTAACATCCCTCTTAACACACTCATGTTTCTTGCCTGATCTCCATAATCGTCGCAAGAATAATATTGATAATGATATCAATGAATCCTTATGTAAATATTTGATTTAGTGTTGGTCAATATCGAAAACGTATTTTACTGAGAGACGACAGATCTGAAGCATTTAAGCTATAGCATCCTATGATTCTTCCTATCCACGCTGGAATCAAATGTTGCCTCCATTATATTCATGAGGTTTTAAAAATGTCAGCCACATCAGGATTTTATTGACCGATGCAACAGCTGTGTGATCGACGCCATCTAATTCTAGATAAAGACAACATTCTTTTTCGCTAGTGCATCGCTACTCTTTAAACAAATGAGAATTATAAAGGAAAGAAATCAGGCACAACTATTTTATTCTGCTCTACTGGACCGTAATGAATCCTAGTTCAATCATATTCCTTGTTACCAATGCTGAATCAACAAATCTAATAGATTCTGCTACGTTAAAAGCGAAAGATACGTGGAAAATAATTTCGAATGGATAAAAAATATACTTCCCTTTATAATGATGGATGCCATAGATTTCTGTTCAACATTTTAATACTTATATTGAATACCGTTTTCTTACTTTTCTTCTAAATTCTTTCTTTCTTTCTTTTATTCTTTTAACCTCTGTCTGTCTATTATTCGCTTTATCTGTTTCTGTCTCCTCCGCCTCAATATTATTCTTTCTATATTTCTATATACGGAAATGTTTATAATACATCAAATCCATATTACTGAGACATGCATATACATATATACATATATATATATACATACATACACACACACATACACACACACACACACACACACACACACACACATATATATATATATATATATATATATATATATATATATA
>NC_068995.1:39460835-39462247 GCF_001194135.2 Octopus bimaculoides | reverse complement strand
ATACAAAGCTTTATACTTTAAATATATTTTATCATCAAAGAATGTATATATGCATTTTAATACTCAGACTGTTTTTTAACATTTTTTATTATTCTCAAAGACTTTTGATAATCTTTTTCTAAAAAAGTGAAACCGGTTAAGTAAATAAATATTTTTTAAAAATAAGTGCATTTTCAAACCTTCTTTCATATATATATATATATATATACATATATGTGTGTGTGAGTGTTTGTATGTATGTATGTATATATATATATATGTATGCATGTGTCTATGTATATATGTATGTATGTATGTATGTATGTATGTATGTATGTATCTACCTACCTACCTATCTAAATATAAAACTAGATAGATCAATCGATAGATAGATAATTTGATAATAAAGCGATGACGTTCTTTATTATTATAGGTAAGAGCAGCTTACAGGAGGAGGCATCTAAAAGCAAATTAATGCGCCATATTGAAAGAGATCTCTAAATATGATAAAATGGATCATATTCGTTCTCCGAACCCGTTGTCTTTAATCGTTCTCAGAAATCTACCAATTATCGAATGCTTTTGTATGCAGACGGGAAAGAATGTCAAAACCAATAATGTGCCGAGACATCCGAAATATTAAAAAAATACAATAACATTTTATTTCCTATCATCTCTCTACCCAACAAAAGAGTAATAAGTAGAGGCACATACAAGAATCTTCGAATAATCTGCAGCAACATTAGAAACATAATTGATAATTATTATGCAGAATAGTGTCGTTAGAGTAAATATGTGAAAAAATGTGCCCGAGTTATAGGGCAAATGAATTTTCGTTGGGGAGCAATGAGAGGAAGGGCTCTCGAAAAGCGATAAGAAATGAGATTTTAGAGCGATAATATATACAGTGACATGTGTACAGCTAATGCAATACGCCACTAGGTGTCTCCATCTGGTGGTACAGCAGTTAAAGTTCTCATTTCCTCTTAGCACTACATAAAAATAAAAATAAAGTCATACATATATACATGCATACATACACGCATACATGCCTACATACATACATACATACATACAGGCATACGTACACACATATGAGAAATCAGCAGTTACTCTATCCAGATTACAAGTTCAGGTATATACTGTAGTTATTGGGTTCCTGTGATACGTAACACACTGCTTAAGTGCCAATCTGGAGAAATTAGGCTTCTCCAAACCAGAAAGCAGAAAGCTAATTCGAAAACTACAAATCCAATCCATCACTGGAACTTCAAAAATCTGAATACCTTTCCAGAAGTTTATCATGTCAATATATATGAGCATGTCTAGACATGCAACTATATGAATGAAAATATATATATAAGGCAAAGCATACAAATCTGCGCATATACATACATATATATATATATACATATATACATACATACATATAT
>NC_068995.1:39453281-39460825 GCF_001194135.2 Octopus bimaculoides | reverse complement strand
ATATACATATATACATACATACATATATATATATATATACATATATACATACAGACACATACATTCAAGCAAAAATACCCTGCTGTTGATGTTGAATCTATGATAGAAGCCGGCTCTTTCTCTATTGGCAAGAAATCTTGAAATAAAACTGAACAGTGTTATATAAAATAGAGATGTATGCGTATTCACTTTTAATGCAAAAACAGTTTCACCAATTACTTCCATATTTCTAATGCATGAATAATTTGACCACGGACATATAATAGGGTCTTCATTTGATTTTTAATTGAAATTTTTAATTGAAATTTTTAGAAAATTAAACAATGCTTTTTATATTACATTCACGTCTTTCAAAGATTCTAAAATATTTACTTCTGGTTTTCTACCATCAGTGAGATAACATATCCCTTTATGTACATCTCTCTATCCATCTCTCTACCCATCTCTCTATCTATCTCTATCTCTCTGTAACATATCTTTCTATCTATATCTCTTGTATTCACTTTCATTTTTCAGACTCTATTCTTTTCACTTTCAATTTTCATACGCTATTGTTTCACTTTCATGTTATTGCTTTCATTTTAAGTCTAAGTTTTGAATCGGTATTTACTGATGTAAGTAATTTCGTAATTTACTGACTGAAGTATCTTCATTAATTTCACTTCAATCCGTACGGTTTCGTGTTTTTCTTTTGTCGACGGTTACTTTCTGGCTCCTTCCATACCAGCTCTTTAGTTCACTCAGTGACAAATTTCGCTTCAACCCGTACAATACTTTATTTTCAGTTCAAATTTCTATGTTATATCATGTCCATTTCGATTATATAAAATTTCGGGGGGAGGGGTGTTTTAGAAGTGGGGGGTGGATTTCTGATAACTCAGCGGAGTCTACTTCAATTCGTCTTCACTTTCAAGAAAATGGATATTTTTTAATGAAATTCTCTTCAAATATACCTTGGAATATTATTACATTACATTCACTTCTTTCAAAATGGTTTCTCAATGTCTACTTCCGGTATTGACATAAAACCGTCGAAGTCTGTCTCTGTCTACTTTTCAATGTTTTCTTCTCAAGTTTTAATTCGCTATTTGTAAACAACTGCGATAAATTACTGAAATAATTATTTACTATGTTCAAGAATTTAAATATTCGGTACAAGATAGTTTTCAACGTGCTTCTATTTATACAAATTATTTCATTCCACGCATCTCATTCACTGTTTGCAGAGCTCTCTCTCTCTCTCTTTCTCTCTCTCTCTCTTTCTCTCTCTCACATACACACACTCCAGGTTTGATTTCTTTATTACACAAATATCACGTTAAAATTTTGCTAGTCAACATGGGGCGTCCCAAAAATATGGGCATTACTTTGCTTGGCTCGCATACTTCGTTAATTTACGTAAAAAGACGTCAGAACTGGAAGTAATTTTACATTGGTAAATAGAGTTTTTAGTCTTAGAATATCTGCTAAGAAAGCGAATGCGATTAGAGTTGACTTCAGAAACAATAACCCCGCTGTTACTATTATTTAAAGAATGGTTAGTAGTTCAAACATCTCACCTTAAACTGAAGTTTCTACCTTTATAAATAGGTTGTTACATCCTTGTTACTTGTGTGATTTTTTGCTATCCTGGTAACTGTTTATTTATTTTTTCCGTGTTATTTGTAATTACTGGAGAAAAACATACATTTATATATACATATATATATATATATGTAAATATGCGTGTGTGTGTGTGTACATACGTGCATAAAACATACATACAAACATACATAGATTTATACATACATACGCAATGCTTGTTGAGGCTGTATTGGCTTCCCATCAAAAATACATTTTACTCTTTTATAGAGCAGATTCCATATTATGCTACTCATCTGGATGACATTTGAGTGCATATATATTTCAAGAAAACTGGAAAGTAGGCATTTTATTGTCGCGAGACACCATATTTCTTCCAGTAAATATAGTTTGAATTTTTTGCAACAAAAAGTAAAATATACATCAAGTTGAAATATAAAATTTGAGGAACAGACTATAAACTGAAATGAAATTTGAGATAGTACAAGTAGAAATTTAATACGTAAGGATTATTTTAAATGATTTTTAATTTTTTTATCCATTGTTGAAATAAAGAACATAACGTTAATTCTGAAGTTTAGAGCGGTGTATAGTTTTGGTTACGTAGTTAATAATATATTATACATTTATCTTCCATTATGTCGTTAACGTATTTAACTATATAAATACCATTCATGTCTTTGCTCTATGAAATGCCATATATCTGGAATTATTTCGAGAATCCTGGAGCTAGGAATCCAACCACCTTATTGCGAACAAGAGCATAGTAAATGAGATTCAGACTACTCTAAACAAACAGTTTCGGACATCACATAATTAATAAATTAATAGCAATATATAATGATTAATTACAGATGTTTATTGTAAATATGAGATTGAAAAGAAAGTATCATGATGTGAATTTTCCTTGAAATATTTTTGACATTGGGACAAAATCAAGAATAAATTAGGCATGCATATCTATCATTTGAAATGGTTTTTAAAATGCTTCGCAGTCTTTGCTTCATACCAAGAGCCTTGAATAGAAATGTTATTCTTATTTACAGTTTTTAATAGCGATTCTCTTTTCTAAAGGGCTGGAATTCGAAAACTAATAGACTAGAAAATAATATAATGAATACTAGTAATCTATTGCTTTCGATATCATCTATCATATTCTATTTTCAAAATATATGTCGCCTTTATTTAGATCTCATTTCTATATTTCATAACTGTTTACTCGGCCTGTATACTGGACATGATGGAATTACACATTCCTTATATATCACATAGACGGACTAAGTTTTGCTCCATCGGCTTTGGCACCGAACCCGTCTTTACGTCAGTCAATTGCTCTCAACGATGCAATATGACTCAGACGTCTCCATATGGTAGTTCTTGTATTATCAATCTGGTAATAAAAATTAAAAAATTGGGAATTATTTCTCGCATATTTTGAAGATTTTAATGCAATTCTTTCACCTATGTTTCAAGCACCCCTATTTAATTGAATCTCCTTTAGACAATTGCTCCATTTTAAAAATTTTATTTGCCTGATAATATGTTGAAGCAACATTTTAGGCCATTTGACTTTCTGTATGATTTTCTACCCCCACCTCTCTCTCTCTCTCTTTCTCTCTGCACCTGAATATGAACTGCAGATGGTATGTCATTGAATATGTCGTGAGTGTCGACAAATGGACTTTGACAAACAAGATTAGCTGATTGATTACTCGAATATGTAATCAAGGAAGCAATTAGTTTGTTAACTAGTTAACCAATTTACAAATAATGAAAGAGTGAAATAAAACCAGTGTGAACGTTTGGTATAAAGTGATGTCCTTAATAAAATCATGCTACATATTATGTAGGAACGAAAATGCTTCAGTTTCTGTATAATGTTAGCGTTGTATATTTCACAGACCAATGATACTGCCTCTTTCTATTCCATATACTTAGCCAAAATTCTTGTTGTTGACATCTTTGCACAACCCGTTACTTGGGGCTGGGTGTACGCCGGTCAGATGATGAACTCTTGAGCCTGTATAAATTCCTATTGCATTATATGATTTTTATATACACACGTAAATGCATACGCATCCACAAAAAAGATGTGTTGGGGCAGCTGTAGTCTAATGAACTCTATGCAGTAGATATTTTCTGCAGATTTACAGTGGGATAAGTGCAAAACTGAAGCTAGCTGGCAGGATTTGGGCGGCTCATTAATTCAGTCTCTGCCGCCCTTACAGTTTACATATGAATGTCACAGTAAATTGGTTGAAGATTATAGCAAAAAATAATAATTTCAGATTTTGGCTTAAAACCAGTAATTTGTGGGAACGGGGGTTAGTTGCTTGAGTACATAATTTATTATTTAAGTTTGTATGTTTTCGAATACTAACAAATGACATTAAAAAACAACGCAGCGCTCGCTCTTGAGAAAATTTATACCTTTGCTATATAAAATATTCTGAAATTGAAATTATTCTAGCTCACTCATCCACTATACTTATATATAATGTAAATGCTCACTGGTGTTCTGTTCTGGATTTATATTGTTTGAATGTAAATAATCTTACTGAGTGTGTCCACTCAGATGCTGGTGGCAGGATTAGTGTAGCCACAATATTGATGCTACTCATTCGATTATTTCACCTAGGAGAACGATATCGAGAGAGATTGAAAGAGAGGGCATGAAAGAATGATGAACGTTAGGATAATGTTCTATGTATTTTTGAGTGTTTTTAGTGAAATACCAATAGCCAAGAATGTAGCCTGTTGCCGTTGACTTCGTTCATTGAAAACTGAACAACAAATCTATAAAGCTTGTCATATAGAAACGTTAATAACTTATGCAACACTATTAATGTATCATATAATGCAGAAAAAATTGCTGTTCAAAGAAATCTCAAAAACACTCCTTAACAATTTTCATGCAAAGGAAAGTGAAAATGTTAACAAAATTGAGGTAATCGAGAATCAATATTAATCTTAGAAATGAACCCAAAGCTTCAGGCAAGTACACTAAAATCATTGGAAAGTAGAATGCATAGCGTCCATTGTAAAGTACGAAATCGTGACCAGGAAGTCACAGATTTGATAGCTATTCTCTGCAGTTATGCACACATGCAAAAGCGGGTGTAAAAAAGAAAACGTACCGCTACTTTTCTTACATGAAAGTAATTCAAATGAAGATGTATGCGCCTGAAACTTAATCCTTTATTCTGTACAAAATTTCCTGATAAGTATGCTATAGAATACATTGAGAGGTAATGAAATGGATGCCGGTAATATTGGCGGAATTTTAATATGACAAACAGTGAAAAATGCCTGAGCTAGGATCGATAGCATCATATTAAATTTCATATATATATTTACACATAAGATTTTATAAGTTGTTTTATTAATGCATCTTTGTTGCGGGAAACTGATAGCTTTGTTGTTGTTGTTGTCAAACAACTTTTTACTTTTAAGTTTTCTACATTCATATTTTTTTTCAAAAATTCCCTTTGATTCGACAAGAACATAGCAACTTATCTTTTTCCTAGCTCAAAGCATATTATATTGTTTGCGCCATTTTGAATATTTTACCATGTATGATTTTCTCGTTCTCCAAGAAAATATGTATGTATATGTTTCATGGAGAAGAATGTGACATATTGGCTATTTAGTAATCGAAATGGATTTTAGAAAGAAGAGTAGAAACGAGGGGAAAACAATAAATAACGGGCTAAAAGAGAAATCTATTTCGTTTACGACGTACGCCATTTTAAGATATGTTCAATTGTTATTGTGCCACAAAGCATATGGCAAAGATAGTGTATAATTAGTTATTATAGATAACATGAAGTTATCCCGAATAATAGGGTAGCGTTAAATTGAAATACTTCAAGAAAACTATACAAAACGCTACAAAAATCAACCACAAGTGTATATTTATCTCGCAATCCGATATTTAGCTATATAGATTAAATCAAATATACAGCATTGATGCATTGTTACACACATAAAACTCATACAAAAATACACGACTTTACAATTTCGTTATCTTTATATATGTAAGTACGTATGCGTATACACATACACGCACACACTAACACACATACATGCACATACACATACAACCCATGTACATATATGTGTATCCGTGCGCAAATATATGGCCTCCAATATAAATAAATCCTAAGTTCTTATAGAAATGGCTTGACAATTTAATGTTTTCATGTATTTAGTGGCTATATACTAGATGTAAAATCAAGTATTGTTTAAAGTATTGGTCACTGATTAAAATACAAAGTATATACGTTTGCATAGTACATGTATTTTCTATTAGTCATAATGGCGAGCAATCCATTGGTGTTAAACAGACTAATAGACATTTTCTCACGAATAGGTATATGTATATACGTATATTCTGTATAAACTATGCAATGCAGTGTATTGTTTTTAACGTGGCCACCGATGAGCACAAGTTTTGAAACTGAGAATAGTGCATCCCCCAATAGCTGGTCCGAACAGCAATATTACCACCGAATATGCATGTTCATTTGAACGATTTTTTAATGCATTCTCATGCATTTCTATCCTAGATTTCTCATTCACTTCTAAATTAACAGTTTATTTCAAATCTCTCTTTTGTAAACTTTCAAATAATATTTTCGCTTACATTTAGATACATTTACATGAATGTATGTCATTATACAGTTTATTATAAGATTTCTTGCCAAGAGAGAAAGAGCTGGTTTCTAACCTAGATCATTCATTGGAATTTCAACATCAACAACAGGGCATGTATATGTGTATGTATATATGTATGTATGTATGTATGTATTTATGTATATGCAAATTTGTATGTTTTATGTATGTATTTTCATGCATATAGTTGCATATCTAAACACGCTCATTTATATTTAAATGATAAACTTCTGGGAACTTTTACAGATTTTTATAAACCTGAACTTGTAAAATGGATAGAGTAACTGCAGTCTTCTCAATAGTTCAGCGTGGGTGTTCTCTTTTTCACTGATCTTCATCTTTATGTTAACATCCGCTGGGCAGCTAAATTTCCACAACTGTATACAGTTTCTCTTCGCTATCATAAATCATCATATGGAGTCTGTTATGCTTGCATTTTATTGAAGTCTTCGCTGGTACATTCCACCAATACTCCATTTTATTATGAGTGGCTATGGCTTCTACCATATTGTGGGTTCTTATTTCTTTGTCTTCGGGATTATCCTTCCGACGGATTTCATTATAGAGTGCCCTAGCCTCCACATCATGTCACATCGTAGATAACACTGTGATTACATTTTCGGATAACTGCTTATGATATGGGTGATATCTTCAGTGTGAACTCTACACAGTCAATATCGGTTGTCACACTTTACGGCTTTACCTTCATCTCCACCCATTTTGTGCATCAGTCAACAGGGATCAGAGACTAGATAACGTCATATATTGACCTATAAATAGAAGGCGGTGTGGGCGAAATGTCTGCACTTACAAAGCCCATTAATGTCTGCTTATTTGTGCGTAAAAAACAAATTATACACATAATGTATATTTATATTTACTTTTATATTAACGTCATTGACTACATTGTGACATCAATGACTATAGAATATTTGGCCCCACTGTGTGTTGCATTCCTAGTTATTAACCGAAATTACATCTACTCCAAACATTCACTAAACCAAAATGAGATCTCGCAAACGAAATCATAAATAAACAAATAAATAAGAAAAATCGATGCAAGGTTGTGAGCAAGAAAACACATATACTGGCTATATAAATATGCCCAATATATATATGCATATAATGTAATGTAATATATATATACATACATATATAATACATACTTTCATCGTAATTTGAATTTATACATACATACATACATATATATATTTATATAAATATGCATATAATATAATATAATATAATATAATATAATATAATATTATATATATATATATATATATATA
>NC_068995.1:39445663-39453210 GCF_001194135.2 Octopus bimaculoides | reverse complement strand
ATATACACATATATATATATATGTATACACACACACACACACACACACACATACGTACATATATATAATATATATAAATATATATACATACATATAAATATTCATACATATATGTATGTCTATTTATATATATACATATACTTCTGTGTAACTATCTCTAAAAGTCTGTTCAAATGATGTTTACTCATAAGTACTCACCGGTGCTCTGTCGATAAAGACGACGAAATGGTTTTCTGTTTGGACACACTTTCTCACCCCCTCCTTCTCGTCCTCCTCCTCCCCGTCCTCCTCCTCCTCTCATATACAAATACTGAATCCTCACAACTCAATGTATGTCTGTAGAGCACACATAGACACACGCACAGACACATTTCCCTCTTACATACACACAGCCATACATCATTTTTGGTCCATGCTACAGGACTTTTTTTTTACTTTTTAGAAGCGCTTATAAAAATCGTTGTTGAAAAAGTTTGGAATCTATAACATTATATGTCAAGAGCTTCTCATGAACTACTCAGGATATTGTAAGATATTCCAATATTCTAACAGAATCTTCCACAGTCATATTTCCTCAGTTTTACTTTTTTTTTTCTCTCTCTCTTTCTTTCCGCCATTGATACAGTCCAATGTCGATCATTAAGAACATTCTTTCCTTCTCGAATTTTATCTGAAGAATCGGATGGTAGGCTCAAGTCGAGATAAAAATGAATCTTATTTTATTTTGTTTGCTTTATGTTAAATATATCCTTGTTCAGTCGTATACGCGCGCTTATGCACACTTGCACACACAAGCGCGTGCTTACAACTTTATCTTTTACATTTTACTTGTTTCTGTCTTTCGACTGCCGCCATGCTAGACCACCCGGGATGGGATGTAAAGCACAAACACAAGGGCATATATACACAGATACACACATAGATGTAAGCAAAGCGCGTGCGCACAGACACTCACATACACACGCACACACACATACACACACACACACACGCACACACACACACACACAGATGTATATATTCAGGGTGCGGTGAATAAACTGTCGTCTAAATTACACAAAAATTAAAATAACACTGACATCTCATTTTAACTGATATATTTACCAAAATAAATATCAAATATAAAAACATCTTGAAATACTACAGAGGAAATGTATTCAATAAAATCTCAATTGGCTTCAACAACTCCCTCCAAACGACTACGGAATTTCCTTTAAATCTTCTGGACAGTCTCCTTGTTTAAGTTGGTGAATGCTGCCATAATCCTTGCCTTCAATTCAACAAGTAATTTTGTTGGTCTCTCGCTCAAGTGCGTCCCACACAATACTCAAGGAGGTTGCAGTCTGGAGAGTTAGGTGGCCAGATGTTAGGGGTTATGTGGTCGCACTAATTGCCTGACTGCCATGAATGGCATCTCCTGCTTGTGTGGCATGGTGCAGAGAGAGTCTGTTGCCAGGCATAGGGTCCTCTAGCAGCCACCCTGTTGACCCAGGGAAGCACAACCTCCTCTAGGTTCTTGAAGTAGGCTGTCTCGTTGAGTCTGAGGCCATGTGAGAAAACGAATGGAGGCATACCGATGCCATCACTAGTGATCAATCCAAACACCATGATGTTGGCTGGATGTTTGATTTTTATCACTCTGGTACAAATTTTGGGGGACATGCCAAGCCAACAGTTGTTCTGTGTGTTTCCTGACAGAATTTTTTCTTGTCTGAGTGAAACCAAAATATGTTTGGTTGGAGGGGATGCTTGAGTTTGTTCAAAAGCTTCATAGTGCAGCCTTTCCTCTTGTCTTTGATGGCTTGGGATAAAAATCTACCCTTTCTCATCTTGTATGAGGAATACCGAATACTGCCTGATGAGAAACATAGGCGCTCCCATGTCCGTGGCAAGGGACCTGATTGACATGGAGGGATCATTGTGAATCATGGCCTGGATCTCAGTAACAACTTCAGGAGTTCTGAGTGTGTGTGCATGTATATATGTATGCATGTATGTATGTGTGTGTAAGCATGTAAGAATATATGTGTGTATGTATGCGTATAAACTTAATTTGGAGAGTATGCATGAGAATATCTATGTTTGCTTAACCAGCCACGGAAACGCATAAGTGGTAGCAGCAATATTAACAGGTAGACAAGTAGTTGAGGCATCACTTTTGTTTGTTTCCCCACACAATAAATTATGGCAATGAATATGAATAGATATAATAAAATATAAATTCCTGGTGTGCGTGACGTCTCTATTAGTTGATCTGAAAGAAGAAGCTGGATGGAATGGAAGAACTTTGGAGAGTCAAGGGGACAGTGGAAAATATGAATAAAGAAGAAACACATATACGTCGAAAGACAAACATATAAATATACGAATATATAAACATATTTTGTTCATTATATATATATATATATATATATATATATATCTAAATTATGAATTTGTTTGGCTGAATGTTTAAGACAAATACCTCAATTTTTTTATCTTATACTAAATTGTATATATATAAATATATATAATATACTTACAGTCATATCTATGTGATGTGCATTTATGTGTGCGCGTTTGTGAAGGGGAACAGTATGGCAATATGGGATATGAGTATTGCTGCTGGTGCAAAGAATGCGTTTGATTGTCGGATGATGATTGTATAAGAATATGATTTGCATAATCTTATTTTGCAATGATTATATAGAATATGTAACGTGTGTGTGTTTGTGTGTGAGTGTGTGTTTGTGTGTGCGTGTATATGCGTGTGTGTATGTGTGTGTGTATTTTATTTTCTTGGGTAAAGAGTGTCTGTAGTGAGACGTTCTATGAGATACGTTGAAAGTTTACTGTCAGTTTTGAAAAAAACAAATCGGAGCACATTCTTCTTTTATTTCGTTTAGAGTTTCATTTTGTGTTCGATTTTTGTATCGAATTAAAAGTACTTTACATAGATCTACGCGTTGGTTAGTCATGTATTATCTATACTCTTATATAACTGCAAGTCATATTTGGCTATATATTTTATCTGCATCTTATATTGTTCTACATAACTTTCGGTGCATTTGTTACTATGTGAATCGATTTGGTTTTCAATCTTCATTTTTTATGTTTCCAATTCTTTATCATGAGATAATTTTTCAGCGATATTTAGTGTTAAACTCTCATCTCCATTCACCAGTTAAGAGACTTTTCCTTTCCTGATCATCTTTGATAATAATCGCTCTGTGATGTACTTTATCTGCTGTATTGTATCAAGTGGGATGATTATTCACTTCTTTTCTTTTCATTCCACAGGGCACACAAGACCCATAAAGAGTACATTTTGCTTCATTAGCCCTGTATCTTTTATGAAACCGATATTTTCCATCAACATCAGAAATTTAACGTAGTTTTGTAACAAATAATTTTTGAAGAGATTAGTCTTAAACTTTTAACCTCATTTTAATAATCTTTCTATTTCTCATTTCAGGTTGATAAAAAAGAGCCAGGATCAAAAGACTCTTGTTAATTATGACGAACTCGACGAGACGTATGGTGATGATGAATCGCCACCCGGGCCAAGGAAAACTTTACCGATGCCAGGGCCCTTACCACCAGTCCCAGCACCCAAATGCATGTGTTTCCAGTCCAGGCAACGTTACTTAATAGCATTGCTCAGTAGTTTAGGCTTCCTCATCTCCTTCGGTATTAGATGTAACATGGGCGTGGCCATTGTAATGATGGTAAACAACGACACAGACAGTGATTCTTCACAGAACACAACCGAAGTGAGAGTAAGTTCACCATATTTTTATTTATTTACTTCCATATTATCATTAAATTCTCTGCACTGTCTTTTCTATTCTTTAGTATTTTTCTAATTGTTTTATTCATCATAAACACTTGTTTTTAGTACATAGCGGGACATACGTAAAAGTAACGGACCATAGATTCTAAACGAATAAGGGAGCCTGATATTTTGAGAATCTTGAATACATTTCATTACAGTAGTGTTTTCCTTGCTTGACTCAAACTGAGCTCTGATCAAGCAGGCATATGTCTAAAGGTATATATCCATCGAATATTTTTAAAGGCACGTAGAAGTATATTATCTATGTTCTTATTTATGAATCTATGTGTACGAATTGAAGGAAACTTGTATGCTTTTTCTAGGAAATTAATCGACCCTCAGAAGGCTCCATGATCGGATCGTTCAGTATTGGTGTATTCCGTAATGCAGCGAAGTTTTACTGAGAGGTTGAAACCTTTTTATCCTCCATAAAGCTACTAAGGAGTGAGTAAGTAAAGCAGGCATAGCTATGTGATTGAGAGGAGCTATTCGCTGGTTGATTAGCTTCAAGTCTGCCCTGATTAATCGAACCTATATTCAAAGTTGACCTGGCTGTGACCTTTCCGTTTTTGTTTAATGTACGTGTGTTGGAGACATATATAACTTTACTTTTTTAATACAGCTAGGTGTAATTTCGAGTTAATTTGGTGAGTATTTCTATCAAGTTATAGACACAATTATTTAGAATTGACGGTTGGTAGTTTATAAGTCGATATCGGATATAATGACTGATTCAATTTCATAAAAGTGTTTCAACTCATTATCTCTGAAGCATACACGATACAATCAGTAGGTTAAGGGAATAAATCACAAATATTTCGTATTACAGTATGTATATTGGCGTGGTTCTAGTTCATTACTGCTAAAACATTGTCAACCATAATAATTGTATACTAATAGTAGACTACATGATCAAAGTGTAAATTATTTTAGCCGCTTATATATCACAATGCTACTGACGGTCATTGACGTTTTACTTATCTCAACTTTTCTGAAGTAGGTTTTCGCTTTCGTTCGTTCAGGGTAAATGTAGCATGGTTTGTTCATTTTAGTTAAGGTGGAATACTTACAGTAAATGATGATACCGTAGATAAACAGAGCCCTTAGCTCTGTTGTCGATATATACCTAGTATAAGGCGGTGAGCAGGTCGGGCAAAATGCTTAGCGGCATTTCGTTCGTCTTTACGTTCTGGTTCCAAATTCTACCTCGGACGATTTTGCCTGTCATCTTTTTGGGGGTTGTAAAATAATTACCAGTTCAACACAGGGGCCGATGTAATTGACATACTTCCTCTCCGGAAATTGCTGGCCTTGTGCCAAAATTTAAAACCTAGTACGCTATTATTTTGATTTTTGCAATTAACCAAAGATAGATATTGCGAAACGGATTCTGATTTATTACCGATAAACATTTTATAAACACGGAATCATGCACAATTTCTAAGCAGAACCTATAATATGTGAGAAAAAAGAAAAAAAAAGTAACACTGATCCTCACGGAATGCAACTTACTTCAGTGTTCCATATTCTAAGCCATTCTGTATTCTATATTCTTTGCAGCGAATTTATCATTCATGATATCAACAAATATTAAATATTCATTTGATTCTCGAGCATGAAAGTAAACTATAATAACTGATTGGTGTTGGTGTTATAGTTGCTGTTGTTGTTGTTGTTATTACTGCTGCTGCTGCTACGTCTTCTGTTGTTGCTGCTGTTGTTGCAATGACATTAGGAGGAGGGGTTGTACTTCAGTCTAAAGACTGTCTTCAATAGACACATGATAAAAAAAAAAAAATCGTTTCTGCTGTTTTTTTTATGTGTATGTAGGATCTCTATGATGTAAGATTTGACTATACATTCTAGCAAGGCTTTATTGTTTGTCAAAAAATGTAACTAGGGTATGATTGTTCAATGTTAGAAAATGCTAAAATATAAGTTACGTTCCAGATAAATTAAATGCATAACTCTGATAAACAGGCGATTTATCTTGATACAGCCGTCAGTCAATGTAGGAATTTAAAAGGAGTTATAATGAGCGAAATGTGTCATTTATAATTGCAACACATAATTGTAGTTCATGGCACACAGGACATGCAAATAAGGACTTAGAGAGTTGATGTAATCAGAAATATTCGGGCAATAATATATAATATATGAGCTGATATTTATATCTATAAGACTTTCATGTTGAGATCTTTTATCTTTTATATTTTGCTTATATCATTCATTAAACTGTTGCCATGCTTGAGCACCGCCTTGAATAATTTTTGTCGAACGAAAGCATCGATCCCAGTACTCATTATCGTTTTTGTAAAGCCTGATACTTATACAATCGGTTTATTTTGCCGAATCCCTAGTTTGCCAAGACTTAAGGCACACCAAAATCGGTTGTCAAGCGGAGGTTGATGGGGTACAAAACCGGCAGAAAGGCACACACACACACACACACACACACACACACACACACACACACACACACACACACACACACACACACACACATATATATATATATATATATGGAAGCGTGGATACGACGGACTCTAGATATACATGTATATTCAGTCGAAGCTGAGTGTTCACTCCTTGTTAAATTGTACATATCGAGTCTATTTTTGGTATTCAAAGAGAGAAGAAACCTATTGCATAACAATGACAACTTTGACTACATTTCAAACTGAGAGCTAGAAATGTATGTTAATATAAACAATTATTCTGCATATTTTGAAAATTACGCAAATGAAGGGATCAGTTGTGCATCATAAAGAAGTAATTTAATGCATATTATCCGTCTGTAGGTGTAACTAACCGGTGTACTTATTAAGTGTTATTGTAACATCACAAAATATCTATAAATTTGTAAATTTGTAATCATTCTCTGATGAAGATCTAGGAAGACTAGAAAATGGACGGGACGAGCACAATTCTTGTACAATGAAATATAAAACGTGTTTTGTTTTTACTTTCGTTACTTTTCGTTGCGAGACTTTTCGTACATTGATCGAAAATGTTTAACTTACATTTTAATTTATTAAGATAGGCTTTGTAGCACACTAGGAGTTATCTAATTAAACTACAGTGGTCAGGTCATTTACCGTTTCATAAAAGGGGTACCATCATCTTCCTATTGATTCAAAGGATTTGCGTGACATTACGTTTCGTCATCTAGAAAGGAAACATTTTAGAGACGTAATTGAAAGAAAACTATTTCAGTCGAACGTCACCCTCACTTCTATGGAATTTAATCCCAGAATGAAGAGAACAAGAAACCAAAATATATGAATAAAGGAATTGTGTCTGGTGTTCGACCATGTATTTTCAAATTGTTTGTGATTACGATGAAGAAAACCTACACTTGCATCCTATTTTCTGTGCACAGCATCAGTAATTATAAAAGTTGAAATTTGGAGATTTAGTAAACTAAGAAATTCTTTTATGATTTTACAATCATTGCTTTCAAGCTTTCTCTGAGTAAGCCGGGAGAACGGGCTAGAGAATGTTGTTGATAAACAAAATTAATATATAATTCAAGACCGTAATGAAAATGAGTGGATTCAGACATAAAAGGAAAATTTATTTCAAGATGTCTTTAGATTTACGATAAGAACACACAGAAATTTCTTTTTAATCCATAAATAATAGGTCATGAAACAATGTTTGGAACTGAAACCTTGTTCGTGATACGGATAGTGTAATGAGATAGAATGTTTCCCATGGCTTTGAAGTGAAT
>NC_068995.1:39441594-39445518 GCF_001194135.2 Octopus bimaculoides | reverse complement strand
TATATATATATATATAAATAGATATATATATATTGTTTTAATCTGCATTGATATAAGCTACTTTATTACCCTTTACAAATACTCCTTATTCACCTTTTTGGGCTCCATCTAATAACGGTTTTTACTTTAAAAGACCATCCTTTTGTTTGTGACATTAACTGACCAATAGTCTGCTCTTAATTGGTCAGCCCTTTCCTACTTCAGAATTGGGGAGTTCAGCATGCTTTCCACCTAGATTATAAAATAAGCATAAATAAAATTATTGATATTTTCGTTTATAATCTTGATTTATGTTATGTAGATGCATCGGGCAGTAAATTACTCCAACTTTTATGTTTATGCTTTGTAGAATTGTATAATAAGCCTTGATTGCTCCTATTATCACGTGCGCAAAATAGAAATATTTTGCTTCCCAGTTTAATTGATCTACATTACGGTTTCGAAAGGCCCCCCTCATCTAATTCAATTATGCTGATCGCTTAGGAAATTACTGATTAATAAATTTTGGTTAGGTGTCATCATTTTAAGTTCCATAACTCCCGGTATTTTTACTTTTTATTTTTTACTTTATGACCTAACCAAAATACTCTTACAGTTATTATATATTTAACTTACGCCGGCAGTAGTTTCCCCCCAACCCGTAGATAGACATGTACGACTAAGTATTATAACTATTCTAATTGTATAACTAAATTTTTCAGTCGGTCGAAAGGTTTTCAGACGGATAGCATGTAATATCAATTGGTGAATCCTTATTTTCTCTATTTCTCTTTCTTTGTCTTTTCATTTTCTTTATTTTTCCGCTCTGATGAAAGTCCCACTATTTAAGTTGGTATAATCATTTACAATGATGTTTATTATTATTGTATAATTATGCCTGATTACGCCCAAAATAGCACGAACAGAAACAGCTATAAGATGAGATATTGTCATTTTTATAATCAATAAATAATAATTGATGTTTATCAATTAACAATTTTATATCCATTTTCTTATTTTCCCTTAAATATAGACACACTTTATTCCTTTCCTTACCTATCATTTATGAGCATTGATCCTAATACTCATAATCACATATAGGTAATACACCAGTAATTCATTGGATACAAATATCCATTAGAATGTTTTTATAACCTCTAATTGGACTTTATCTCTCTCTTTATATATATAAAGTAATAGAGGCAGCTATACATAATATAAAACCAAAAAATAAAAGTTCAATCGTTATTAATTGTGGCCGAGGATGCTGGGTAACACCTATATTACTAGAAATAAGAATTAAAACCCTTAGAACCACAAGGAAGAACGACACTAGATCACTGGAATAGACTAGTTTCATGTGTAAAGTTACAGACTTGTCAGCAGTAGCTACTCCATCAGCGAATGGCTTCGCCTCCATACTTGATCACTAAATCCACAGTTTTTTAAAATTCTATCTCTGTTTATTTTCTCTTATTCCTTTCATTTTGAAGAGCGTAGGCGCGAAATCTAAACAACCTTCTCGCTTTCCCGTACGTTAAACTAATACACTTTCTTGTTGTTCATACACCTGTCTTCGTCTTTTGTTTTTATGTAAATTTCAACTATATATATATATATATATATATATATATATACCGTAAATATATGGCTTCCTTACAGTTCTAAGGGTTTAAACTATTATTTCTAGCAATATCGGTACTACCCAGCAACCTTAATCACAATTAGTGACTTAATATTTTCCTTTTTGGGTTTTATATTGCCTATAGCTGGCTACGTAATTTTGTAATGTTCACATTAGCATTTTGCAAACCCAGCCATAAATATGCACGGTTTCTTCCTGCCTCTGTGTGCCAACTATTAGCTCACCTCAGAATCAACCATAGCAAACGAACAGCGTCGATGAAACGCCTATCGGATAAAGCTGAGAAGAGCTTCATGCGGTTATTGGCAAAGAGATACGATACTGGAGTTGAAAATGAATGCTGCAACCCACTAAATATAGTTGGAGGAAAACCAGTTTGATATAGAGCCACAGTATAAGTTTTTGCGATGGTCTTCATGGTAAAGCAAAATACACCACAGTTCAGGGATAGAAGACCGCCCGAATATTCTGAGTTCAATTCCCATGCTGTTTTTGAAATGCTATCTTGAGTTCAATTCCCACTTAAGATAGCATTTCAAAAACAGCAGCAGAACACCTAGGAGTAATGACCTAGGTGAGCCTGGCTCACTTAGTGTATCAGTAACTATCAGACCGACACAGTTACTTGGTAGCTGTTCTGAACATTTCTCCTGCCGCTCGCTTGACTCGTAGAGAGTTTCCACTTACATTCTCTCTCTAACCCCCACTCTCTTTCTTTACATATAAAATGCTGGATCAACGTTGTAAAACAGAATCTCTCCGTCACAACCTTATCGCATACGCAGTAGAAGGCCATTAATACAATATCAAGTGCTATATATAAAAACATTCTCCAGTTGCCTGCAGATAATTATGGGAGTTTTGTAGCGAATAGACCATTTCAACATTGATTCAGGCCTTCATTTCGAAACTGACATATTCTACACCTACGACTGCTTTATAAAAGGGTCGTTTGCACTTGGCAAGTTAACTTCTAACTGCATATGTTTATATGTAGTTATGTTAGCAAGTGTTGAGGTGCAATGGCCCAGTGGTTAGGGCAGCGGACTCGCGGTCATAGGATCGCGGTTTCAATTCCCAGACTGGGCGTTGTGAGCGTTTATTGAGCGAAAACACCTAAAGCTCCACGAGGCTCAAGCAGGGGATGGTGACGAATCCTGCTGTACTCTTTCACCACAACTTTCTCTCATTCGTACTTCCTGTTTCTGTTGTGCCTGTAATTCAAGGGTCAGCCTTGTCACGCTGAATATCCCCGAGAACTATGTTAAGGGTACACGTGTCTGTGGAGTACTCAGCCACTTGCACGTTAATTTCACGAGCAGGCTGTTCCGTTGATCGGATCAACTGGAACCCTCGACGTCGTAAGCGGCGGAGTGCCAACAACAACTTGTTAGCATGTGTATCAGAAAAATTCAGATTTAGATGCGCACCCCGCCACATACATGTACACACACACACACACACACACACACACACACACACACACACACACACACACACACTCACACCCTTTTACATCCGTTTCTATGTATGTCTGCTTGGCTGAGAGTATGCAAATTATCTGTCCCTATAACAATACGTATATGTGCATACACATATGTGTGTATGTGTGTGTTTGTGTGTGTGTATGTACGTGTATTTATATATATATATATGTATGTGTGTGTGTGTGTGTGTGTGTATGTATATATGTATATGCACACGTACTTATATAAACATGTAGATAATTAATGTTTTAAAAAATGCTTTAAGAAGTTGAGTCTGACGTTTCAATATACACATCGTAACTAAGATCTTTCAATATTTCTACTTAAGAAACGAGACGGGTGCTCACATATGCATACACAAGCGTGAACATACTGTCAAAAACACTGATATACACACATTCACTCACACATATACACATACATACATTCATACATACATACATACATGTATGCATACATACATACTTACACACATACTCACACACAGACACATATAATTATTCCAATATCGGTGATGTCATGCTCCAAAGATCTCTGTTGCAGCCGGGTGCAGGTTAGGAAACTGGTGAGATTGGTATCTACTTAAACTTCCAATAACAGAGTTTAAGATGCAAAAAAAAATATATAACAAAAAACAAAATAACCGGAAAATACACTAAAATATATCAAATGTAATATTTTTTTTCTATAAATTGCACCGTTTTTATTAGAAATTTCTGTGTTTAAACATGCGTGCTATAGAATTTATTTTTAGAGTGAATTATTTCTTAGTAATATTTACTGTTGGAATATCGCCTTAGAGTTTAGTGTATG
>NC_068995.1:39431876-39441292 GCF_001194135.2 Octopus bimaculoides | reverse complement strand
TATATATATATATATATATGTTATATGACGAATTTGTTCAGTTTGAATGGAGTAAGTAGTATCACTATTTACTATATTCAATGGTTGCTGCTTGTGTTGTGGTTGTTGTTTCAGCTGCTGTTATTGCAGTCGTTCTGGTGATTATTATTTTATTTATTCTTGCTGCTCTCTATCACATCGTGAGATTATGCAGGTAACTTTGAACAGAGTAATGTATGCAATATTGATTGAACACCTATGGGGAATTTGTTTTACTATATTTGACTTTGCAGAATCGTTACCTCCCAGAGAAAATGCATAGCAGTATTTGACCTGAGTTTACGTTCAAATTTCAAATTCCACCGAGGTCGACTTCGCCTTTTCTGCTTTCGTGGTCGATGAAATGAGTATCAGCTGCGCTCTGGGTCGATATAATCTCCCTCGCTCAAATTTCAAGCCTTGTGTCTATAGTAGAAAGAATTGTTGAACTGGTAGTAATGTTATCGTGGGACAGAAAATGCTCACTGGCATTTCTTCCGGCTCTTTACGTTCTGAGCTCAAATAACACCGAATTCAACTTTGCCTTTCCTCAGACTCGAGGCCGATAAAACAAGATGCCAGATCAACGCTAGGATCAAGGAGATTGACTCGCTCTCTTCCATCAGAATTGCTGGCCTTAGCTTCCATCAAAAGAATTATCGCTGACTTTGTTATTTTCGTTGTTATTGCTGTTGTCTTTTTCTCGGAGAAAATTAATGTAACACATTTATACTCAAGTGCCTCTCGGATATTTCCATCCTGTTCTTAGTCGGATTTAAAACTACATACCTCATGTATCTTTACTGCATTTGAGACAGTCAAGAGAGCTTTGAAAGCGAAATCGCTGTTGTAACTTCGTGGTCGATCGACCATTTATGGACTCTTTCATTCATTGTTATAGTATCGATGGCTGTGGTTCCTGCTACTGCGATGGGCTGGTAATAAACCTGGCACTTTCTGGCGCTCTGTGAATAGCTAAAAATCTTATTTTATTTCTCTTGTAGTATTTATTGATGTGCTTTGGTAGTAGTCATCTTTGTCATGTTGCACTATTGACAACAACCCGGCAACCGCATCTGACTCTATGATACAAACTTCCCGTTTAAATATCATCTAAATTTCATGTTAACTTATGTTGCAATCAGCAGCTTAATAATGGTTTCAAATTTTAGCACAGGCCATGACTTTCAGAGAAGTATAAAGTTGATGACATCGTCTCCCAGAGCTCAATTGTTTCTCGTTTTATCAACTCCAAATGAATGAAAGGCAAAATTGACATCAGCGGAATTTGAACTCTGAATGTTCTTAAGCATATTTTTTCTGGTGGGCAAACGATTCTGCCAACTCACTGCCTTAATAATTCTTTCCACTATAGGCATTAGACCTGAAATTTTCGGAGAGGGTGCTAGTCTATTACATCAGCCCTTGGCCCAGATGGTACTTATTTTATTAACTCCGAGAGGATTAAAAGTTAAAGGTGACCTCAGCGGAATTTGAACTCTGATCGTAAAGACGGTCGGAATGTAATTAAACATTTCTGGCCGGGGTGCAAAAGATTCTACCACCTTACAGCCTCAATCATCTACTTAAAAATGACATTTGTTTAACTAAATACCTAAATTGTTTTCCAAATTAATCACTACGAAAGTAACGTAGTTTTATAGAAGCATACCAACAGACGTATTAAATATTGCTTGTGTCTACCAGTCAATATGTTCTGTAACTCACCTGAAATCACTCTCTCATCCTATGACACAGAATTTTATGCGATATTATGATCCAAGTAAAAGGTAGATAATGGAAATCATTGTAATAAATACTTTCTTTTAAAAGACAAAAAGAAAATAATAAAACCGTATATTTTTATCGAAATAGTGCAACAAAACAGTTCAACTTATTCCATCTGATTGAGCACACTTACAACCAGATGTGCACGTAACAATTCTCTTTCCCTAGATTATTTTATGCAATATATATTTAAGGCAGTACAGAGGGGTTTTTAGGGACATTTGGCTAAAATTTCCGGTTGGTTGAAAGTTCATGAAGACTGCATCTTAGCATTGCCTCGGTCCAAAGTTTGACACATACAAAAGTTAAAAGATATAGATAACTATCTCCATAGTTGCTTGCAGTCGACAGTCGCTATACCTTGTAGGTTTTAATAGCAACAGAACATATTTCTTGGTAGTTTACTTAAGTATCTCAAATGGTAGTATCTGAACTTGAATGGAAAAGAACACGCATTAGGCAATATTGCTTTATAAGCTTAAAGCTGTAGCTGCCATAAATTTTAAGGCCTCTTGCAATACATTTGTATTTCTCTATCTTTGTTAACTGTATCATTCATCGATGTGTTTCTGTATGAAATGTGAGCATGTATGTATATATATATATATATATATATATATATATATATACAATACATATACACATACATATGTCTGTGTGTGTATATGTGTGCGTATAAGTGAGTATGCCTGCATGTCTGTAGGTAAATCTATATGTACTGGAAGCATTATTCAACTCATTTGTCTGACTATCTCTTAAAATCTACCGTATTGTATGTCTGCATATATCTGTACGTGTTTCTGTCTATTGCGTCTCTGTACGGTTGAGTCGATTAATATATCTCAAGCTATATTTTATGTCTTTGTCTACTGAAAGGTTATATAGCAGAAACGAAACACTAACACTTCTAATAACCCATTAAACCATTTGACAATCAGGTAACAACTACAGAGTCTCTCTTAAAGTATATAAATGCATATAAATTATATATATTTCTGTTGCAAAGAAAGCAAATCTGCTTAAATAGTATCTTTGAAATATTGGTTTCAAATTTTGGCACAAGAACAGCAATTTCCGAGGAGGGGTAAAGCGATTACATCGAATCCAGTGTCCAACTGGTACTTATGACATCGACAGGCAGTCACCTTCGGCAGAGTTTCATCACAGAACGTAAAGACGGACGAAATACTGCTAAGCTTATCGTTCGAACAATCTTTAAAATATTTTGGCACAAAGCTAGCAATTTCGGGGGAAGAGCTAAGCCATTTATTAGTGCTTAATCTGTACTTATTTTATCGACCCAGAAAAGGTGGAATGTAAAGTTGACGTCAGCGCTATTTCAACTGGGACCGTAAGGACGGACGAAATGCAGTTAAGCATTTCACTCGGTGTCCTAGCGGTTCTGACATTTCGCCGTCCTAACTATATTTAAAATAGCGAAAGCAAAATATTTTCGCTCCGTTGTCAATCTATTGAAAAATGGTATTCGAAGTTGCTTCCTATTGACAGGATCAAACTGCATAAAAGTGTCAATTAATGTACAATGAATAAAATAATTTTCTGCGAACAAATAGCATATTTAGATAATGTGGTAATATATAAAATTTATTTGTTTCAGTTATTAGACTGCGGCCATGCTTTGAAGAAATTTTTTGTCGAATGAAGCGATCCTAGGAATTGTTCTTTCTTTTTCTGTTTCTTTTAAAGTCCTGGTACTTATTCTCTTGGTCTCTTTTGCTTCGCCGCTAAGTTACTGAGACGTAAACATACCAAGATCAAGCTGTAGTGGAGACAAACACAGACACACATGCACTCACATATACACGCCGGGCTTCTTTCAGTTTCCGCCTATCAAATAAACTCACAAGCATTTGGTTGGCCCGAGTCTATAGTAAAAGGCACTTGCTTAAGATGCCGCGCAATGGCACTGAACCCGAAACCAATGGTTGAGAAGCGAGCTTCTTACGACATAGACACGTCTGTGTCTGTATGGAAGTCCATATCATCTCTCTAAGTGTAATTGAAAACGCGTGGGTGGGTTTCTTTCAGGTAATGGTTTTTGGAAGTTTTTGAAAGACGGCAGCGATTGTATTTCCCCAGTTTTTTGTTGATATGTTACCATTCAAAATATATAGATATAGAACTACTTTTTAACATATTTTAATGGTCCGTAAATAGCATTGGCATGAGAAAGCAGGTTGGTATTTTTGCGAGATTCTCAGACGAAATAAACTTGGGCGATCCCTGATATGGAAGTCATAGCAATTTACGTTTAACAATCGTCCCAAGTATAGCAAACAACTCGTTGCAAAATAGTGAAAAGAAAAGAAAAAAAAGACTATGATATATTACAATATAATGTCTCGTACGTTTGCTTACGGAAGCGGGCTAGGAGTCAACAGCATCAGATTTATATATAACATTACGGCTCTTCGCTAGTATTGAACGATTCCTTGTTGGTCCTAACAAAGTGGACGAATGCTCAATTTTTTTTTTATTCATGCCTCTACATTTCCTCTTAGTTACAACAATAGTGTAAGTAGAACTACATCCAATGTATCATTTAATGAAGATAATTTGTGTTTGAGGTATGCGTAACTGCTAGTTCTATTAGATTTCAGCAGCTTCGTAAAGTCACTTTCGCTGGTAAAACTCAACTAGATGTGAGAATGATGGGCATGTTGCTGGCGAAGTAAATCAAGTTGCATCCAATAGGAGATGCGTGAGTTAGCATTTGAATGTGTGTCAATTGATTACACATCTATCTCTTTCGTGAGTCTTTATACATGTACAAATTAACGGTAAAGGTACAGATGTGGTTTGACTAAAATAAATCATTGTCAGGTTACTTCTGCTTATCAAAATTAAATGAAAATAATATATCCCGGTTCAGTTAACAGGATGTAGTAGGAGCATACAGAGCTACTCTTTGTGTACATACACACACATCCATACGCATGCATATATACATACACTAAGCAAAATACTCACTTGAAATTTCGCTCAGTAACTGTGCACCACCACCAGTCCTTCACCTATAAATGTACTAACATTCACACAGCAAATGCTAAGGTATTTCTATGCGTGGTTGTTGCTCCAGCATGGCGTAGGGCGTTGACATTGCATGGAATTAGTCGATGGTTAATACAAACCAAAGAACGTACAACCAATAAATATGAAACACTAGAAGAAACTAACACATTTCTGTAAGCACAATACAAAATGTTTATACTTGGTGATACACAAACACATAAAATATGCACTCACATACACACATGCGTATGTAACAAACAAGGAGTTTGTTGCTATTTACCAAGATCTATAATTAAATCATACACTTTCTATCGCTAAAATTCAGCTTATTCGAGTCTTGTACAAATATTTAATTACACATTTTTGATTATTGATTATTTATATAAATCAATTTTGTATTTTAAATGAATATAATTTAGAATGCATTTCTGATAATTGGAGCAATTAATTGTTCTCAAAAGTAAAACAGGTGATTATTTTAATTGTAAAGTTATTGACTTCTTTCACTAAATCTACTTTCTTCTCAGAAGGATGCGAAAACAGTGATTTTTTAACTGTGTGTATTTAAAATAGATATACTTAGTACATTTAAAATTTTAAATGTGTAAAACTCAACATTAATCTATGTAACAATGTAGTTTAATGTTAAATCGATAAAATATTAATTTGGCCTTAAATGTTTACATTTCCAAGTACGTTGATGCTTTTTTAGTGAATTTTCATGTGAAACTATGAAAATGCAAATTTATTTAAATTGAGTGTATAATATCGGTTTCAAATTGTGGCACAAGGCCAGTAAGTTCGGAGTGGCAGGTGGTAATTGGATTGCAACACCTCCTGTACTGAACTGGTACTTATTTTATCGATCGAGAGGACAGGTAGACTCGACCTCAGTGGAATTCGAACTCAGACGCTAAGCATTTTGATCGGTTCTGCCACCTTGCCGCCTTATTTCTGTGTGTAATATTGCTAAGTCGGTGAGCTGGCAGAAACGTTAGCAAGCCGGACGAAATGCTTAGCGATATTTCGTCTCTCTTTACTTTCTGAGTTCAACTTCCGTCAAGGTCGACTTTGTTTTCATCCTTTTAGGAATCGATAAATTAAGTACCAGTTGCGTACTGGGGTAGATCTAATCGACTGTACCCCTCCTGCAAAATTTCAGGCATTGTGCCTAGAGTAGAAAAGAATATTGCTAAGGCGGGAAATTGGCAGTTCGTAGAGCGTTTAATAGAATGATGTGTGGTATCATTACGAACGCTCTATCTCTGTTTTTAAATCCTTTCCCGGCTAAAATCCGTCTTTCATCCTTTCAGAGTCGATGAATACAAATACAATGAACCTTTTGAACGTTGGGCTAGATGCCTCATGTTGTTTTCTTCCTCCTTTTACACTCTAACGTTGATGGTTAGGAATGGTGTGGGTACATTCAAAACTTGGCAACTCACAAACTTTTACACAATTAAAACTTGACCTCAGCTTGTGTATGCAGAAGTTTCTCGAATAATGTGATATAAAGGTTCAATTTTAAATAGATAAAATAATGAGACCTTTTATAATGCGAATAGAAAGAAATTTAATAACCGTGTATATTTCAAGTACAAACGCCCTTTTGCTTCTAAGGATGAGCATTTTTGCCAGAAATATATAAAGACCGTTAAAATTATTTTAACATTATAAGACGCCCTCAGTCTTCGCTCTTCTATTATTTGACTTTCTTTATCACAATAATACAAGCAAGTTACAACCTCCTGTGTAATTTTAGCTTTGGTAGATGTTTTTTGAATTCTTTTTGTTAAAAGGAAAAACACCCTACTGTAGTCATTAAAAGACAGAGTTGGCAAAATCTTTACAGCATCAAGTGGAATACTTTACAATGTTAGTTTCGGCTCTAGAAAATCTTAGTTCCAATTTCGCCTGGACAACTTCAACTTCAACCATTTCGAGATCGTTAAATATAGTCCAGACTACAACTGGAATCAGTACTTCTCTCTCATTCTCTCTGCAAAGCTCACCATTGTCATATTGCATCGCTATGACTTAACCTGAAATGTGCGTTAAATGAACTCGTGGCCGAGGTATACACAGCCACATACACGTTAATTTTGAAAGTAAAATTCACGTGGTCAATGTAATAACTGCTCATCGTTGAGAATGACGTAGAACCTGCCGCAACGTTAGTATACTCAGTGGTATTCGAGAAATACAATTGGTTTACCAATACTGAAAAGAAAAGACAAACAAACAAAACACATTAGTTTCTTATGTGGATGAGATCACCAGGGACGTTTCTTTTGACACAAATTCTAGTAACGTCACAGAACGCATACACAAGCATATATACATATGCAAACAGAAACAAGTCCATAATACACACACACACCTATATATATATATATATATATATATATATATATATATATATATATACATATATACATACATGTATATATATGTATATATATATACATACATATATATGTGCGTGTGTATATATATACATATATATATATATATGTATATATAGACACATACATAAGAAAACACGCACACACGTCTACACACATGTAACCACCCACGCACACGCATGCATATATACCTTCAAACGTTATATTCAAGCGTACATCTGACGCATACATATTTTCACATATATTCCAGTACACATGTTCATATGTGTCCCTATTAGATTTATTCTTATCTTTGGTTCCTGCTGATTTCCGATTGCACACAGGAAGTTTAACGTTGATACCTGATCGGCAAACGTAGCCAATTTTGGGGCGACCTACTAGAGTAATTACAGACTTAACAATTTCACCAAAGTGCTTAGCTTATAGTACATTTTCCGCGAAGAAAAAGACAAAGAATCGAATAATCCGTACACCAGCCAGGAATCAAACAAACAAAAAGTGTACCCAATACATTCATAGAAAAACACATTTATTGCAGACCCATCAAAGCACGTGTGTTTGTATACATGCTTGTGTGAGTGAGTATGTGATGGTGTGCGTGTGTGTATGTCTGTTTGTGTAAGAGTGTATATGGGTAAATATGCATATAAGCCAATAACACTTACACAGCTAACACACACACCTTCCCTACCACCCACATACACATGCATACATACATACATACATACATACATACATACATATATCTATATATGCATGTATTTGTACAGCTGAGATTATTCTGTTTCTTGATGCTATACCCTAGGTTTCATAAGTGTTACTAGTTATCTGCATATATAGACTTTACTTGTAATTTTGAATATAACACACACACACACACACACACACACACACATATTTGTATGTCTGTGTGTATTCTTGTATATAAAAAAAGCCTATGTGTAGATTTATTTATATGCATCTTTTACATATATATATGCATATGTGTGTGTATGTACGCGTGTGTATATACATATATATATATATATATATGCATATATGATGCGAAGAAAGGCAAGCGAAGAAAGGCAAGCGAAGAAAGGCAAGCGAAGAAAGACTATATATTAACAAGATCGTAAATTGACTGAACGCGAAGTAAGCTTCCGGATGGAGAGCTAAGCTAGCAAGGGAAATAAATAGCTGTAATTAGAGTATTCTATAAACAGGCAGTTTTCAGATTGAAAAAAATTAAGAAGGAAAAAACAGATTTCATTGTTAAAGCAATAATGATTGGAAAACATAAAAAGGTATTTGAATGAGTTGGGGTGGTCTGTATGGCGTTCTATAATTTGATGGTGGTTTTCATTGCCAATTTACTGCGGTCTTTCTTTCATTTTCCTTCTCTCTGTACGTGCATATATATAGGGTTGTGGGGGTACCCTTCTATGTGTGTGTGTATGTGCGTGTGTGTGCGCCCGTATGTCATATTGTCTATCTATCTATCTATCTATCTATCTATCTATCTATCTATCTATCTATCTATCTAACTGTCTGTCTATCTATATATATATAAATAGACTACGTAACATTTATATATATATATATATATATACATACATACATACACATATATATGCATATATATTTATATATGTGTATGAATTTGTATACACACACACACACACACACACACACACACACACAAACATATATAAATACATTCGGATGGTGTATATATGTGCATATGTGAGCACACACAACCTTCACTTATACTATACAGACAAGCATTTCCTCACGGGGACTTTCACATCACATACTTACACGTACATAGTCTCCTTGCACATTCACCGTCTCTTGCATTATAACTTTTGCCGATGTCACCACTGCTCCCTTCTGTGTATGTTTCGCTACTGCTTTGGCTTCCTTACTCTTCATCCTCTCTTTGTTTCGACCCTTGATGCTCTTCTATCTTTCCTGTTTACTTCTTTCCACCAATTCTTCTTGTATGTTGGTATATATGTCGGAAAATGTCATGATGTGTCCAATTACTATCAGTGTTTAATGTATCTGAACCTCTGTGAAGCAACCAAAGCAATGGTTACACACAGGCATACACACACACACACACACACACACACACACACACACACACACACACACACACACACACACACACACACACACACACACACA
>NC_068995.1:39428744-39431362 GCF_001194135.2 Octopus bimaculoides | reverse complement strand
TTTATATATATATATGTGTGTGTGTGTATGTGTGTGTTTTACTTACATGCAGGAGACCAAAAGTGTACGTACGACGCTATATGTATATATAAAAACTCAAGATAAAAAAATGGAACACGAACGTAATATATACATATTTATGTAATGGTTGCTGGATGGTGGTTGACTGCTCAGGAGTTCCAGTGACCTTTGACAGTTTTTTTTTTCGTTCACATTTTGATCAACAGTTACCCTCCATACCACGAAATCTCGGCGGTTTTGCCAGTTTAGACGCTGACGACCTGACAAAATAGCAGCCTTCTAAACAGGCTGGTCCCTTGGTCAACTCGGACAAGATAAAATATATGTTGTACAACGAGAGCGGCACCATTAACTCTACACCTGGAATTCTACATCGAACCTACATAAAGCAACTGTACGAAGACTCGGATTGCACTCGAGAAGACCTATTTCGCGCAATGGCGGATCGAACAGATTAGAGAGAAAGATCCACGCTGATCTGTGCAATAGGCACGACCGGAAAATGAGCGAAGACTTCAGTCTTGGATACAGATTATTATCATTTAGTGAATAATGATACAAAATGCATATTCGTAAACAAAGGAAGAAGTGAACGGAAGTGTGATCGAGAAATGAAGTTACGTTTCTTATAATTATCATGAATGTTGTGATAAATACGTACCGGAAGGTATTTTCAAACACAATTATTTGACTCGTTAATATTTTGTTGTTTTATTTTCCAGATGCCCGAATTTAGCTGGACACCAGAAACTATCGGAATTGTCGACAGCTCATTTTTCTGGGGATATATTATTACACAAATACCAGGTGGTTACCTCGCATCCAAACTGCCAGCTACTAGGTATGTATTTTTCTGTATCTTAATCTATCTGTTGTCTCTTATTCGAACTTTGCTAATCCTATCTATACTCCAAGTGCAAGACAATATGATCTTGTTCTTTTATCGTTTTCTACCCATTATCTTAGGTTTCGGTTATTGGACTGAGACCATCCCCGGGCACATGAAACAGATGCGAAGGTTAGTTGAAAGGTTCATGGCGTTAGGAAGATTCTCTCATGGAATGTGAACAAATGAGGTTTCTTTTACAACATAGGGCCCACAAACTGCTTCCATCCGTGTTGCAGTGTTTGGATCCCATGAGTAAAGAAGCTTTCATCATGTTGATCAAAAGAATTATGAACAACAGATACGACGCTTCCATCACTGTGATATTCTTCCCAGCCGAGTGCTCTTTCGTGTTGGGAAATAGATAATAGTCAGATGAAATCCAGTCAGGAGAATAGTGACATTGATCAACGACTTCAAAGCCACAGTTACGCACAGCAGCCATTGTTTGCTGACGCATTGTCAAGAGGAAACAAGATTCATTTCATCAGTTTTTCTGGGCGTTTGATCTTGATAGACTTTCGTAATTGTCTCAACTTTCTGTTGATAGTGTGACTCTTCTGCAGATGGTCAATAAACACCTTGCCTGAAACTGAGGCCAACACTTTGCCTGCCGATGAAATGACCATAATTTCCTTTGGAACGTTTGAGGTGGGCTGCTTCCACTGAATGGATTGTCTCTTTGTTTATGGCTCAATGTGATGAATCCAGCACTCATTCTGGGCTTGGAAAGGGTCAAGGAAACTTGGAGGATGTGTCTCAAACAATGTCAGATTTTTTTCCCGTGATGTGATCACCCTGGTGCGTCTCCCATCAAGTCGCAGAGAACGTGGCGCCATGTAGGAGCGGGTATGCTAATAACACTGGCTATTGATTTATAGTCAATTACCTGTCATCCGCCGACCTTCGGTGAACAAACACGATCAAGTCTTTCCTCGGTTGTGATAGTTCAAGGACATCCAGACCTTAGGTCATTTTGAAGACTCTCCCTTCTCCTCCTAAATTCAGCTGCCCACTTTTTCTCTATTGATAAAGCTGGAGTTTCATCCCATTAATGTAGCAACCATGTCAATATGAAAGACCGTCGAAGCTAAACTAGTTTTTCTGAAGTTACTTCATAACTCAACGATGTCTAATTTTCTTGAAAGAAGACGCTACCAGTTACATTTGAAGTCTTTTTTGAGCAGCCAGATGTCAGTTTATCTGAAAATAAACAATTTAGTCATTAATGAAGAGACATGTTGAAATTAATACATGCAAAATTCCACAGCTGTAGCATCATTCAGCCCACCCTCGTAATTATTAAATCAGCTAATGTTTTGTGAACAAGCTACTATTAAATATTGTAAATACTAAAAATATACATATGAATACAAAAATTCATTGCATTCAATCTTTTGTTCGTGATTTTAACATTTCCCAAGAGTAATAGAATAAAGCGTAAATGAAACTGTCGATACCCAAAAGAAAATGAGAAAAATTGGAATTTTATGAGAAATACTTGTAATGGATTTATAATTGAAATTTAATCTAAAGAGCGAAAATTAAAATAGCTTTCACTTTTACTCTAATACACTTAACGATTTTATGTTTTCATGTTTCACCAAGCCGTGTTGTCCTTATTTTAGTACATTTGTACCTACATATTTTTCATGGTAGTGTGGGGAGCGAGTATCGCGGTCATGGTTTTTTTTTTTTTTAGGTTTCTGAA
>NC_068995.1:39427703-39428734 GCF_001194135.2 Octopus bimaculoides | reverse complement strand
ATCGCGGTCATGGTTTTTTTTTTTTTTAGGTTTCTGAAAACGAGGTCGACGTTCGTCTACTGCAAGTCGACGACTTCAGGATCATGGTAGAACATGATTCCTGAGAGGTGATAATGAGTAACTTGCTGAGCATTGTAGTAAGTGCAGGGTGTGAGGTTGAGGTTGGCGTTATAAAGAGTTACAAAAGACACATTGACGAAAGACTCGAGACTAAATGAAGGTGAAAGTAGACGAATCAGCTCTGAAGAGCCGAGGTCAGGTTTTCGAAAAGGTAACAAAAGAATAAAATGTAGCTTCTCTGTGGGCCCCAAATTAGATTATTGGTGAGCTACTCGACAACAGTCAGTAAGATAACTTTTGAAGGAAGCTTTTGATGCCGTCATATGTAGCAGTTTCTCCATTATCGATACGGGAGCAGTATTATATTGTGAACTATATTTGAACTTTCTACATTGTCAGAAGGTGTTGAAAGCTGAAATAGTTTCAAGCCGTGCAGAATATTTAGATTGCATTTGTTGGTATAGGATGGGTGTAAGTTAACACAGGAGCAAGCATCAATAACGGAAAGGTCTCGGATTAGTAGCAATTTCGATAGACGTTGTTCAATAGTAGGAGACTTACAAAATTGTTTAGTTGGTTTTCCATTTTGGGGCTTTGTTGGATTACAAAAACGCACCCACACTCTCCAACTAGACAATGACACCAAAGATTCTTTTTGAAAAGCAGCTTCTTCAAAACGATCACACCTGCTTTTGCCATTCCTTTAAAAGGCTAAAAATAAACTTATTGAAAAGAACTAACCAGCTATGAACCCAATTTTCTTCTTTTCTCTTTCCCATCGACACACACACGCACACACACAGACACACACACCAACACAAAAAAAAAACACTCACACACACACACACACTCTCTCTCTCTCTCACTTTTCCTCACCCTCTCTTACTATCCTATATATCTCTCTCTCCACCCCTACACACTCAATAAAACTATATAAAGAGACCCTCCGCAATGTTTTCTCAAAACAATTT
>NC_068995.1:39425310-39426902 GCF_001194135.2 Octopus bimaculoides | reverse complement strand
ATATATATATATATATATATACATATATGTGATATATGCATAAATGTGCATGAATATGTGTCTGTATATGTATATGTATGTATATGTGCATGAATATGTGACTG
The DNA here is from genome assembly GCF_001194135.2 of Octopus bimaculoides. Lineage (NCBI taxonomy): Eukaryota > Metazoa > Mollusca > Cephalopoda > Octopoda > Octopodidae > Octopus > Octopus bimaculoides. Next base: position 39,426,798 of record NC_068995.1, on the reverse strand, counting down.
TTCTGTGTTCTCATTGAAACGAATTTCTCTAAAGCGAAGCCATTTTACAGTGATATTACTTAGAGCAGAAACATGATTTTATATATACCACTTTGCCCCTTTAAAAATAATAGCTGCTGCAATAGCTATGAGAAACATCTATCAACACGGACAGTGTAAAAATCAACAACAGCTGGTGCACAAATATTATAATCATCCGTCATGAAAATCGTCTTTCCCATCATCGAAATAATCAGCAGAAGCAGCAGCAGCAACTAAAACAACGGCATCATCAGCAGCAAGAGAAACAATTTGTTCGAACAACACACATATCTGAATTGCGAAAATGAAGAATCTTTTACTGTGTCCTTCAAACTGGTTCAACGCCTAAGTTACTTTGCTCGGCTTTGAAGGGATTATTTTGACGTTAAATGCCATTCTCACTGTATTCAATAACAGCGATACGCCTGCGTATTATAATGTTCGTATTGGTTTATGAGCGCCGGTTTTATACAGATTTAACAGTGTGTCTGTGCTTGTACGTATGAAATTTATGTATTTCACTGCTTTGTATTCTATGATATGGATATAAGCGCAATGAGTTTTGCTGTGTGGTATTTGTCGTCATATCAGTTGGCGACGGTGAAGAGAGGGAAAAAAGAAAAGCATATTAACGTTCTTTCGTTTGGTTATTATATGGAATTACACATTTTATTGATACCAATGAGATGTAAGAATGACAATAAAGATTAAAATAAAATATGCGAGTATTACGACGACAAAAAAGCAAAAACAATAACAACAACAACAACGGAATCAGCACAATACTAGAAATTCAATAAAATATAAACACAACAGCAGACGTGGTCGTGTGGGTAGGAGTTTGCTTCCCGGCAATATGGTTTTCGGTTCAGTCCCACTGCAGAGCGCCTTGGCTAACTCTCTTCTAATATAGCCTCGGGCCGACCAAAGCCTTGTGAGTAGATTTAGTGGACAGATAGTGAAAGAAGACCGTCGTATATATATATATATATATATATATATATATATATATATGTGTGTGTGTGTGTGTGTGTGTATGTCTGTGTGTGTGTGTCTGTGTGTCTGTGTGTCTGTCTGTATGTTCATCCCCCGTGGTGTTTACGTCCCCGTAACTAAGCGGTTCAGCCAAAGAGACCGATAGAATAAGTACTAGGCTTTAAACAAATAAGAGCTGAGGTCAATTTCTTCGACTAGAATCATTCAAGGTATTGCTCCAGCATGGCTGCAGTCAAATGACAGAAGCAAGTAAAAGAATAAAACAATATATATGTATATATAAATATATATTGTGAAATTTAATTTAATTTTGGATAAATTAAATTGAAATTTTCCCTGTAAATTTGGAATTTTTTCCCAACCAAGCTCTTCGATCTTTTGTCATGTGATCTTTGCAATATAGGGTCGCGCATTGTCCTGATGAAACATCACTCCTTTTCGATTCACTAAAGCGAGTCTTTTTTTCTTCAT
>NC_068995.1:39424001-39425242 GCF_001194135.2 Octopus bimaculoides | reverse complement strand
TCTTTAACTTTTCGAGCCGACACTATTCCACAAAAAGGAACACAGAGAGAAATAAAGAGAAAATAAAGAATGTGTAGTGGCTACGACCCCTTTCTTTTGGTCTCAAAGCGAAGAACTCTGAAATGTCAGTTTCGACCTTCTCCTGGCTTCCGAAAGTTATGTCTCCCAAATGATTCTGTAAACTAGTCTGAAGGAGGAAGGTCGGGAGAATATGGTGAATGAGGAATTTTTTCCCAACCAAGCTCTTCGATCTTTTGTCATGTGATCTTTGCAATATAGGGTCGCGCATTGTCCTGATGAAACATCACTCCTTTTCGATTCACTAAAGCGAGTCTTTTTTTCTTCATAGCTTGGTTCAAAAGCTTTAATTGCAGACAGTAGACTTCAGCATTGATTGTTGAATTAGGTGGTAACAATTCAAAGTGAATTACTCCTTTGCAATCCCACCAAATGGAGAAAAGAATCGTTTTGCCATGAAGTTCCCTTCTCGGGCTTGGTTGAGCTTTTTCCCTTTTACCAAGCCACTGTTTACGAGGTTTAACATTTCGATAGAAAATCCATTTTCCGCAATCAGTCACAGGTCTATCGAAAAGGGGTGAAATGATTTCCCGAGAATGGAGAGAAGAGCAGATGTCAACTCGGGATTTGCGGTTGCTTTCGGACAATTCATGAGGCACCCATTTTCCAAGTTTAGGAACCTTTCCAAGTTGTTCAAGATGATGATAAATAGTTGTATGGTTTGAACTAAGCTTTATTGCCAATTCTTCAACTGATAACGCAGGATTTTCTTCAAGGAATGTCTCAAGGAGTTTATCATCAAACTCAACTGGACGTCCTGTTCGATCTTCATCTTCAAAGCTGAAATCTCCATTTCTGAATTTTGTAAACCATAACCTGCAAGTTCTTTCATTCAAGCATTCTTTCCGATAAACTGGATATATGTTGCTAGTCGCTTCGCCTGCAGAGTTTCCTTTTTTCTACTTATGCACTTTTTCTATATTATGTGCCTCAAATTCTCTTCGGATACTTCAATGTTAGAAAGGGTTTTAATCAAAGAAATTTTAATTCTATTATTCTGTGATATTTAATTAGTTTAAATGTACACAAATGCATAAGAATAATTTTAAATTGCATTAGACATTCTAAAATACTATTAAATTCCATTCAATTAAAAAAAAAGGTAAAATCGGACAGAACTTATGGGATGACCTGATATTTTATTCTATATGTGCATGTATATA
>NC_068995.1:39420046-39423650 GCF_001194135.2 Octopus bimaculoides | reverse complement strand
CATACATATACCAATGTGTGTGTTTGTATGTATATGTGTGTGAGCTTGATTTTGCGTGTATGCATGTATATAAACCAAACCTAAGTCGGAGCATCCTGACATATTTTACCTACTTTGATAATCTTACACAAGTTACTGAAAAATTTTCTATGTGGATCAATTATTGACAACGCATATTTGGATTACGTCCAAGTTCACCATTGAATTCCATGCAATGATATGAAGTATATAGACATTAAGTGGGAGACTAGAACATTTGGCTGTCAGATCATTTTTTACAAAAGAAATGTCGGTTGGTAGGCGTTAAAATATCTTATGGCAACGAACGCATTACATTCATCGTTCAATGAGCTCATAACCACATAAGGCCGTCGATATTTTGCTTCTGCTGGAGTCTGCGGGGCACCGTTCTGCAGCAGATGTAATTCTTCATCCGCTAAAAAGCTAATGCAACATGAAGTGAAGTGCTTTACACAGGGACACAATGTGCCATCCGGTTCAGAAATCGAACGTACAATAAAGGGCCTAACAGGCTAAAACTCGGTATAATTTAAATGTGATTTGTTTGCTATTTCTAAATCGAACACCGATGTAGAAGATAACATATTGGCTCCTTTTAAACCCTCAATTTGAAGTAACAATCTTGTGAAGTACATTTTACTACGGCGTCCCCACAGGCTAACATTAAGTTTAATTTAAAGGAGATTTAGTTGATATATATATATGAAGTCGGACGATTTAAGTAGAACAGGGCTCAATAGTTCGTTTTGTAACTGTTAGATGTAGGTGCCTTATAAGGCTCTTTTCACTAATCAATGTCATTAGCTTGTTAAATCGTGTTCACTTCACTTTACCCATTTGTCGCCAAGAAGAGGGTGGAATAAATCCACCAAACTATATTTACTCTGAATATAAGCGTTATATATTTTTAAGTTAGAGTCAACATTTTCAATGCAGGAATGATCAGGAAGTTAAGAAATCGATTGCACCAAAATGAAGCATGTGACTCCCAATGTCCTCAATTCACCGCTTTGATAGGCTTCATTCACAATATAACAAGAGATTTTATGCATTAAATTTGTTCTTCAGAAAAAGAATCAATATATGCTTACTTAAAAAGTCTTAACACTATATATATGTATTGTGTGTGTGTATGTGTGTGTGTGTGCATGTGCATGTGTGTGTGCGTGTTTGTGTATATATATGGATACGTATATACATACATATATACATACATACATACAATAACTGTACACACACAATGAACGTGTATGTGTGTAGTAAGGTTTAGGAATGAAGTCAACGAGTTTAATTTGCCTACGAAAATAAATATATAATTACCTTTACTCCATTAAGGTAATTAAATATTTATTTACGTAAGTATAGTAATACACTCTCCCTGTCTCTCATCTTGTTTTCCTCTCTCTCTATCAGTCTCTCATGTACGTCATATATGCGCAAAACCAATTGTAGTATACAATTCATGCGTTGTTCTAACATATACATAAATCCTTTTTTATTTTGTGCCTCCTAAAATTATAATAGAATATCCTACTTCTCAGCATTGAGAGGTAACCGTTGGGGTACTAGATACATACAATTAGAAAGTCACAGGACTGAATCTCAAGACATTCTTCAAACCAAGCCAAGCCAACAGTTAAGAATACTAGGGGCAGATCAACAAAAAGACGGTTATATAATATCTACAGTCTCACTTGACCCGGTTTGGGAATCTTGCCTGGGGGCATAATGACCTGAGAAAAAATTAAGAATATTGCTCGAATCAGGCTTATTTTCAGCATTACCTTGCCATTGCATATTTTTTCCAAGAAAGACTTTTCCAATTTTATTTAGAAATATGCATTTATGATTACCTGACTAAGAAGGAAGTTTACATTCGCCTGTGTAGAGCTGTTTCCATATATTGTATATATATTTTATTCGGTTTTATTCCACGTAAACTTTTCAAAACTGGTTCCTTGCGATTCTTGAAAGAATCAATATTAATAGCAGTTGATAGTGTTCTTCTTTTGTTCTACTTGATATTTAGCTCCGAGTCAGATCTGAGTGAAGGAACCCATGATAAAATTTCCACATTTTGTTTTAACAACGGCGTAGCAAAAATTATATTTTTGAATGTTTCTTGTCTTTATAAAATGGATAAGATAACCTATTTTGCCAAAATCCATCTTTCTCCTATATTCAAATTTCAATAAATTTCTATTAAAATGTTGGTGGTTATCTCTATTGGTACTTTGTTAATCAGAATTGATTAATGTAATATTTTTTCACCAATTAGATGTGTAAATGCATTAGCGAAACTTCTTGGTTCACTGTATTACATATTCTTGCATTTTTACACCAGGAAGGGATGGAAGATCATATGACCTGTTAAGTTTTCAAGTCTACTGTAACTGGTTGAAAGAAGAAAGTAAATTATCCACAAACAGGACACTTGGGCCGAATCATTGCAATTGTGTGAACGCTCTCAATCTTGAAGAACGCTCTCAAGTTGAAGGCTCTCAATCTTCAGGTACTGGTGTTCAATTAGGCAGTGTGTTATGTCTATCTGCCAAAGACTCAGAGCTAAAAAACCGGGATCAAATATCGTACGATATCTCATCCGAAATTTTAACAATTTCTTCAGTCTACTGCCCTGGATTATTCCTTTGTGACTGAGGAACACATGCCGTAAATTATTTTCTCCTACGTTCAAACACATTTCTCAATTTGCTACCTAACTATGAGGTGAGTGTAGAAAATTCACTTGATAAATTCCTCAACATATAAAAGTTGTTCAATTGAGAGGCACTCGCAGCTTGGGAAAGGAAACAGATCATCTATGTCATTTGCATGTTGAACACTTGCCAACACTGTTGCTATAATCCAGCATATGACAAGTGGCATTATGTATTAATAAGCTGCTGATATCAACGTCAATAATGCTCTCGGTGCATTATTGATAGTTCAGTAGCCCCAGCAATCAACTCAGGTCAAAGTACTAAAAATAGGGTAAGGGGCAGCGAATTCCTATTTGTTTCATGCTGGTCACAGTCCATATTTCTCCGCATGAATTAAATTCTTTAATTGCATTAAGAATGATGTTGGTTGCTTGCAGACATGAAATGAACGAATTTGCAAATGTTATTCATCCGGTGTTGATCTAATAGAATCGGTTCTTTTGCATCGAAGAGATTTGTCCATATTATGACAGAGCAATTTGGTACGTTAGCATGTGATACCATAATTCTTTTAAATATAATGATTTGAAACTTCCCACAGAACGTTTCCATTTACAAGTATCCCAATATTTGATTTCTTCATGCTTCGGATAAAATTTCAAAATTGATGTTATTTCACTCTTTTACTCTTTTACTTGTTTCCGTCATTTGACTGCGGCCATGCTGGAGCACCACCGTCAGTCGAGCAAATCGACCCCAGGACTTCTTCTTTGTAAGCCTAGTACTTATTCGATCGGTTCTTTTGCCGAACAGCTAAGTTACGAGGACGCAAACACGCCACCATCGCTTGTCAAGCGATGTTGGGGGGACAAACACAGACACACAAACACTCCCCCCCACATATATATATATATATATATATA
>NC_068995.1:39418444-39419554 GCF_001194135.2 Octopus bimaculoides | reverse complement strand
CTTGACGAAAATAGCTCGTTATTTATTGATAGTGTAAAAATTTTAAATGGTTTTAAGCTGTCTTCTTTGTTGAATCAATTTCATTTCGAGATAAATGAGATGCGGGTAATGATAATGATGGTGGTGGTCTGTGTTTATTTTTATTGCTCTCGTTTATGATAGCTTCTGTTTGGCCCTAGATGAATTTAGAAAATTGAGTCAGAATAATGATTTTTTTTTTTTTTTACATAAGACAACAATTTCGTACCAGCAGTTTTTAAAGCACTTCATATAGCCAAGAAGAGTGTCACAGGAATTTTTTAAAAACGCCAGAATAGATCTTAATATAAATTAACAGATTTAGTAGAATGAAGAAAAATGTTTACAGACTTAGCTCGTAGATTTGGTTGTAATACTGGAGCTGATAGCATTGTTGGTATCGGTAATGTGGCATCGTTATCAATGTTAGCCACGAGTAAAAATGTGAAATCAATGTAGTGAAAACGCATTATGCAACCAGTGTGAACAGCACAAAGTACGTGGGGGCTGTGATTTTCGTTTGATTGCGCTAAGGTGAGCAAAAACGGTTTCTCTTATGCTTAACATAAATAAATAAAATGTTAGCTACTGATCTATGCTGAGGTAATTCGGATATGCATTTAAACGGTCCACTTAGTTCACGCGCCTTTTGTCTATACATCTGCATGCAGAAATGCTTGGCATTTTACATTTATGATTGTATATCGCTATACATAAGCACACACAGAAAATCATATACTCATGCACATACATACACGTAAGCGTGTTCTTAAATTCTATGCGCATATATATATATATATATATGCGTATGTGTGTGTGTGTGTGTGTATATATATATATAAACTGAAAGCAATTTCTCTTTCTTTAATATATAGTATTGAAAAGAGTTCAATCTTTCTCACGTGAAAGAAATTTATTTTTTTGTTGTGAATCTTCGACTGTTGACATCTGATGTTCATGCATAATTTGATGTCATAGAAATACATTTAAGTAAGGAAGACCATCCATATACACGTACACACGCGCACACATGAACGTTCAGACACACATACACACGAATATGCAGACATACAAACATAAGTGTGTATATAT
>NC_068995.1:39408963-39417929 GCF_001194135.2 Octopus bimaculoides | reverse complement strand
TATATATATATATATATATATATATATATATATTAAACAATGACTGACAGAAACATGCATATCCGTTGTAGTTTACGCGTAGTTTACGCAAGATCAACATGCGAAGAAAAAATTTAGAAAAAGAAGTATTACAACCATTAAGTCCACGACACTTAAAAGAAGACATACATATACGACAGCCTCTGTGATATGTCAAAGGAAGCTAAAATGACTCATAACTACCTTAAAGGAAAATCCATGTCATTCATTCATGTATTTATACATGAATCACGTTCTCCAGTAACGTTCACTTCACACACACGGATTACATATTCAGTTCACGTCTTCCATGCCAAAATATTCTGGTTCGAAAGGAATAGCATAGAATGTAAATACATCGCTTAAGAAAATCTTCCCTCTAAATATTATCTGTTAAAATGGTGTTAGCAATCGTGGTGTACATGCAGAATCGTTAAGCCTAGGACAAAAATATGTACTTTGGAAGATTTTCTTCGGCTTTTAACGTTCTGATTTCAATTTACGCCGATATCAAATTTTGGTTTGAGATTTCATCCCTCCGACATTGACAAATTTAATAAACAATCAAGTATTGAGATGAGTACTTCTGAAGCGAAGTGTCGATTGAGCGTTGAGCTTCAAGCCTCGTGATATTATTTCCACGACTTACATACTAAAATCTTTGTCTTCGCTGTTATTCATTTTGTAGTCAATAACATAAAGAAGCGGCCAAGAACTAGACTGCACGGCATTAAATTACCCCTATCAAATCTACTTGCCTTGTGCCTGAAACAGAAGCTACTACTACTACTACTACTACTACTACTACTACTACTACTACTACTATTATTGAAGGCAGTGAGCTGGCAGAATCGTTAGCACGTCGAGCGAAATGCTTAGCGGTATTTCGTATGCCGCTACATTCTGTGTTCAAATTCCGCCGACTTCGGCTTTGCCTTTCATCTTTTCAGGTCAATAAATTAAGTACCAGTGAAACTTTATGGTCGAAGTAATCGACTAGTTCCCTCCCTCAAAATTTCAAGCCTTGTGCCTATATCAGAAAGGATTATTATTATCATTATTTTCTTATAGTCTCCTGAGCTATTATCTCACGATTCATCAGTATCCCGCAGATTGGAGTGACAACACTTTCCTTCACACATGCGCTGCTCCAGTTATCCCTGTCAAATGAATACATCGTATGAAGTTTGGTATTTGCAACTTTTGGTTCCTGAATGTTGCATTCTTTGAGATGATCCCAAATGTACCGATCACAATAGGTACCACACTGACATCTCAGGCCCTGAGGATACGTTTCCCTTCCAAAACTAGGTTTTGATATTTCCCAATTTTCTCATCCACTGTCTTCAGAAAATTCGTCTCAGGTATAGCTACTCGGTGAAGGTCTATTTTGAAGAGCACTTCCATAGGAGAGTGATATATTCTTATCTCTGTAGATTGGCATATCTCATATTAGTTTCATCTAATCTTTCTCTGCTACAAGAAATGGTTGGTGCTCCTACCCCTTATTGGACCATTCTAGCCCATACCCCCTGCACAACACCTAACGTATTCGCACTGCCACATTGTCATGTGGTTTTTGTACTCCAATTGCGTCAGTTTTGAGCATCAACTAATTAATTAATTACACGTCTCAGATGACTTTTGGCATAATCTACACAAATGTGATACTGCTGTCTTACCAGTACTACTTCTGATTGATTTTGTTCGTTAAGTTTGTTCTTGAGCAGCAGGAATTAGTCCTTCTGACACCTTTTTTGCACAAAGAAAAGAAAACATGTTTTAACCAATTCCAGTATTTTTCAACAACTTCATCCGATGTTTCCTGGTGTACTAATTTTGTACTCCTGGGTGGGGGGTCCCATCATTGTCATTGATCACCTTCTCACCTAGTGCAGCCTGCAGCATTTTTCATCGCTATTCTTCAGATGGGCATGCCGAACAAAATTGGCTCGATGAAGGGATAGAACAATTGATCGAAACGGATCCAGATTGTATGCCTTTATTGCTCGAACATGTTTCCTTCCTTTTTGTTATTTTACAATTTATACGCCTCTTATGTATCTCCACATCATAGCACATCATATAATATTCTATTGTATCATCCTGTACAGTCCCCATTCTTCTTGTAATCCTTTAATAGTTAATCTTCACATCATCATCACCATCAACATCATCAACATATTCACCGTCATATTCATCATCATTACTAGTACGTTACTTTTATAGAGACCCTGGGACATTGTCGTAGACTTGGAAAATTCAATTGTAACAAAATACAAAAAAAAAAATAAAGCAAAAAAAGCAAAGAAAAAAATTAACCTAGGAGTTCCTCCGAATTTAATTACAATTCCGGGTGGGCAATCCTTTAAAAGAACTAATTCCTTGCAACATTCGTCAGTATTGCATACCTCAAACGAACAAGAAAACTATATGTGAAGAGACGTAAATAAAACAGGAGTTGTGCATAATATTTATACTCTTTAAAATATGTTCGAATATATATGTGCGCAATTTAGTCGATGGAGCGCCAGAACAACACAATATAAACGGGAAATAACTATTTTACTGGAAATACAAACATTAAGTATAATAATACTAAAATTGCACTCTTAAAAAACAGTGAAAGTTTTCTTTATAATTTTCAAATACAAATGCCCATGGAAAGAAAAATCTAATTAAAAAGGCATAGAGACTGACAAAACATTAAAAATAAAGGTAAATTAAAAAAAAAGCATAGCATCTGAGAAAACATTTAATAAACACATCATCTAACTCTACTTGACTCCTTGAATGTTTTATATATACCTAGTGGCCTTTTCGAGGATTTGATTAATTATCTTTGCTGTCATTACCATGTCTGAAGAGAAGAAAGCTAAACAGTTTAATTCCTCGCAGCTATTGAACTTGTACAGTAAATACATGAGAAACTCGTAACTAAGTCTAACCACCCAGTGCGACCTACATCTATAAACGCAATCATCTATAAAGCAATCATACGCAAACACACACACACACACACATACAATGATATACTCACGTATAAATGTACATGTTAACTACATCCATTTCTTAAGAATGTATAAAAAAATATGCATGCTCACATAAGAACTCAAACTCCTACAATATCAACACACACACGCACATGCACACACATATGCACACACAAACACACACACACACACACACACACACACTTACACACACACAAACATATACACACAACTATGTAACCAAGCATACACACATACACAGATACGCATAGACACACACACACATTAATGAAAATATTTAAGATTAAGCTAAAGAATAATTCAAAACTATTTTCGTAGAGTACGTATTTACTCTTTTACTTGTTTCAGTCATTTGACCGTGGCCACGCTGGAGCACCGCCTTTAGTCGAGCAAATCGACCTCAGGACTTACTCTTTGTAAGCCTAGTACTTATTCTATCGGGTCTTTTGCCGAATCGCTAAGTTACGGGGACGTAAACACACCAGCATCGGTTGTCAAGCGATGTTGGTGGAACAAACACAGACACACACATATATACATATATATACATATATACATATATACGACAGGCTTCTTTCAGTTTCCGTCTACCAAATCCCATCACAAGGCTTTGGTCGGCCCGAGGCTATAGTAGAAGACTCTTGCCCAAGTTGCCACGCAGTGAGACTGAACTCGGAACCATGTGGTTGCTGCGTAAGCTACTTACCATACAGTCACGCCTACGCCTAGGAGTTTAAGTTTTATCAGAAGAGGTGACAGTTACTTCGAATTTTCGGCATTCTCAATTTCATCAGGCTCATCTTTGAAGATGAACAAGCCGAAACTACGAAATTATTGTCTTCTCGTACTCTAAAGGTATAATAAATTGATATATGATTTTATATATATACCGAAGTAAGCATATAAATGTGCAACAAGGTGGAAAAAGGAGTACTCAAATACCAGAGGTAGAGTAATATGCTTTATTTAAAAGTAGCAGAAATATAACAAAAAGCTGTTACTAAGAGTTTCACGTTCCTGTTTATCGGACAGTTTTGTTAAAAATGGGAGAGAAATGACGATGCAATCAAAACTACTATAAATTAAAAAAAACATGGATCTGTTTCATTGGTCGTTTCAAATAACGGTCTTAGGTAAGCAATGAACAAAATAAACAAAACAAATGAATTCAATATAGATTCATCCTATACTAAATTTAAGGTTTCCAATTTAAGGTTTTCTTTGATTTATAAAAAAAATAGTATGAATCTATATTGAATTCATTTGAATTCTATATTGAATTCGTTCCAGACGCGTTTTACACTGTTAGAAGCAGTCCTGGAGCTCTTGCGAAGTGAAGCCTTAGTCGTCTTTTTCTTCGTCACTTCCACATCTGCAAATTTCGTAGCACTGACTTTCGTTACCAGTGATGACCTTCCAAAGAAGATCCGCATGAACTTTCAACTGTTATTTCAGCTCACGACACATATTCGGTCGCGACTTCTTTTGATCGTTCGTGTGCAAGGCACAAATTTTGCAGCAACTCATTTCATTTGCAATTCCTCGGCACTCTTCGTTGGCAAGAGTTCCAGGACACACCAGTCATATCAACAAGTTCCTCAATTTTTAGGTGACAGTCCTCCAAGATGGGTTCAGAAATGTTCATGATACTTTCGTTCGTTCGGGAAGTCACCGCTCACCCTGAACGAGGTTGGACCTCAAGCAACAAGTGATTATTCATAAAACTTGATAACCACTCGTAAACTTATGTCTTGCTCATGGCAGCGTCCTTGTAAGATGTTTTGCCCATGGCAGTGTCCTTGTAAGGTGTTTTGCCCATGGCAGTGTCCTTGTAAGCTGTTTGAAGCATGACAACTGATTCGGCAGTCGTTTTCCCTGGCAGAAAACGGAAGTTCACGGGAGCACGCTGTTCTTTCACGGGAGCACGCTGTTCCTTCACGGGACCACGCTGTTCAGCCATCGCAAAAATTGACGAGCAGGAGAGAAGCATTGCAAAACAAAGACGCACCATGAAGTAGTATGACAGAGCAAGGCAATACTGGTCGGCAGACTGATATATGAGAGTCGAATTACACGGGTTCTAGCAGTGGACTTGTCCTACAGAGAACGTTTCCGGTTACTTTCGGGTTCCCCTCGTATAATATTCAGAGACATGGACTCAGTTCGACACTCACTTATAAAGAATGCTCACACAAACACAGAGGGCTACTAATTAGCAATATATAACGTATTAAAACCTAATATGTTGTAGACATGCGCATACATTCATAACGAACATTCCTCTAAAGAACTAATCGAATAACGAATGATTTTTCTGAAAAAAAAAATGATAATAATAAAACGAGCTGAAATATGATCAGCCCAATCGTTTGGCGAGGTGGAAATTGAACAACAGTCACGAGTACGCTATACACGCTTATAAGTACTGGGAGAACATATACGAACGATCCGCTAATTGAACAAACTGTCGCCAACAAGTTTTTCGCAGATAATAGTATTCGTCCAACGAAATGAAATTTGAACGGCAAAGCACGAGTTGACTACACATGCATATAAGTGCCTTGGAGAGTGTATGCAGACGGTTCGTTAACATCAACACTTACAAGAATGGCTGTATACGTCAAGAGTAATATATTCTAACAAAGCTAAATATATGAAAGACTAAATGCTACAGATATAAATGTAATATACATGTTGAAGTTTCAGAACTACTTGCCCATTTTGCATTTATTAAAACATTTCTAAACGGAATAACCAGTTTTTTTTTTTTTTGTATAAAGCACAGAATTGATAACTAACATAATGTTATATTATATTTCGCAGGATATTTGGAACAGCAATAACCATTTCTTCATTCTTAAACTTGTTCCTTCCTGGAGCTGCCTCTGTACATTATGGACTAGTCATGGCAGTGAGAATCCTTCAAGGGTTGGTCGAGGTAAGGAAAGTGAACGTCATACTTTTTTGCTCATATTAATATGGAACTGGGAATATGTATGCAAGTATGTATATGCACATGTATGTGTGTATATATATATATATATATATATATAGTTGAAATTTACAGAAAAACAAAAGATGAAAGCAGGTGTATGAACAACAAGCAGGTGTATTCGATTGACGCTCGGGGAAGTGAGCTAGTCTTTTACGTTTCGAGTCTACGCTCTTCAACAGAAACGAATAAGAGAAAATATACAAAGAGACAATAAAAAGACTTGTGTACATGAATGGAAGATGCAAGGGTGACACATTTTCACGCCACTCTCTTCGCCTGAAGATTGCAATGGTGCGAAGGAGTCCGTTGTAAACTTGCAAACTAAATTTCAAAGCCACTATTACACCTCTACTTGTAAAAGTATTATAAATACACACACACACACACACACATACATACACGCACACAAACACATATACTCACACACATGCCTGTGTGTGTTTATGTGCGTGTTTGTATGAGTGTGTGTGTGTGTGTGTGTGTGTGTGGATATGTGTGCATGCGAGCTTGTGTGAGTGTCTTTGTGTGTATGTGGGGGAGGGGGCCCACACGCGTGTGAATTACATCTCTATCTTTACAGAAATATACACGTACTGAAAGAATCACACGTGAAAACACAGATACACGCACACAACGTTGAAACATACGCACACACTGTTCCCTGAAATTGTTTTCTGCGTTCATTCATCTTTGCAGTCGATTTTGCTTTCAATCCTTCCGAAGTTTATCTAATTCATCTGCTGCTTGGACGGTTTTCACCAAATGATTATCCTCTGTTTGCCTGTTAATGGTCTGTTTATAACCATTTCCTGTATCAGTAATAAAGAGCAACACCACACATGTCAACACATTTTCATACAACCGTACCGACAAGGAGCCCCTATGTGGTTACTCGATCGGATAACTGTAACAGCAAAATATTCAACAATCCACATCCTACTACCTTAGTGAAGGACTCTTATAGAGTATGGAAAGCATACGAAAAAGATGAGAAAACTCTATAAAAGCTGACACGAGTTATCATATCACCCTGATAGACATCAGAACCTAACAGTACTAGCAACAACAAAAACAATAACAACAAAAATAACAACCACAGCACTGTCATCATAATCAACAATAAAAATCTCAGAGAAATTGCAAACTGACCACCTTCCAACTACACACTGCCATCTTCAATAATGTAAGAACAAATACTACAATATGTACCGAGATGCATCTAAAGAGATGAGACGGCCACGGTTGGTATGGCTTTGATCGTAGATCAGTTCCTTCTGAATTTGCCTTTCAGTTATAATAACGTTAACAAAACAGCAATAATAATAACAATGTTTGAACAAGTGAAGATACCCCCAGCTTGAAATGTGAGTCATCCTTTCGAGGTGTTACATAATTACAGTTCACTTAGAAAGCAAAATGTAAGTTTTGAAATTCCTTAGTAGTACAATTCTGATGTTTTAGTCCAGTGGTATTCAGCTATTTTTTTTACCTGTCGATCACTTTGATTCCTAGTTTTACTTGAGTAGACGTTCATAAAGATTCGATGCTTAAAAAATCCTATTCTATTATTGGAATTAAATATTTTGTAAAGCGGCGAGCTGGCAGAAGCGTTAGCACGCAGGGCGAAATGCTTAGCAGTATCTCGTCTGCCTCTACGTTATGAGTTCAAAACCCGCCGAGGTCGACTTTGCCTTTCATCCTTTCGAGGTCGATAAATTAAGTACCATTTACGCACTGGGGTCGATATAATCGACATACTCCCTTTGTCTGTCCTTGTTTGTCCCCTCTATGTTTAGCCCCTTGTGGGCAATAAAGAAATAAGAAACGTTAGTACGCTGGACGAAATGCTTAGCGGCATTTCGTCTGTCTTTATGTTCTGAGTTCAAATATCTCCGCGTTTGACTTTGCCTCTCACCCTTTCGGGGTCGATAAATTAAGTACCAGTTGCGTACTGGGGTTGATCCAATCGACTGGCCCCATCCCAAAAAAATATTTCGGGCCTTGTGCCTAGAGTAGGAAAGGAATTAAATATTTTGTGTATTGTGTAAGTAAAATACTTTGTGTATTGTAGAAGTGAAACCTATTTATTCCACATAAATTTTATCAAGAAAACCTTATATGAATCTGCAAGGTTCATATGACTCTCATTTTAGAACCACTGTTTTAGACGAAAAGCTTAAGCATTGCAGATGAAAACGAAATTTTAAAAAAGCACTCGTGGATGTATTTGTGTGTTGCCTAGATATATCTGTGTCATTTTATGTGGCGATAATAGTCCAACATTGGTTTGATCGTGAGAATAAGATGGAATGGAAAACATCCACAGCGAAGAGCCCAACAATTCTGTATCAGCTGTGTAAATAAAAAAGGAAAAACAAGCACATTATAGGGAATAGCCAACACACGAATGCTTGCTTAAGCAACCGCAAGGATGGCTCTCATTTCAAGGACGAATTGACGGTGAGCAGAAAACCACATGTTCAAGGGAAGCACAGGATCAGCTCAAGAGATCATCGACATCACCGTCGGCATCACCAAAATATTTGATCCGGTATTTTTCTCTTTTGCACTCCCCACTGCAAGTCTCAACCTTTTCTCCTTCACATCATCAGCAACAAAGACAGATATTAATAAATAGCAAACCAAAATAATAATCATGCATAATAGATATCGCACACACGCTTACATCATCGTAGCACTATTTATTGTCAGCAAGTGTGTGTATGTGTATAAATATTTATACATACGTATGCATATGTATATTCATATAGATACGACTGTGTGTGTGTGTGTATTTGAAAAGCGAAAGCCAATTGAAATGATACGAAAGGAAATACAAAAAAAAAAAAGCAAAGCAAACAGTAGAAAGCTTAATAGGTCCGGAATAGCAATGAATCAAATAGCAGAACAATATATATATATATATATATATATATATA
>NC_068995.1:39407789-39408685 GCF_001194135.2 Octopus bimaculoides | reverse complement strand
ATATAAATAATATATATATGGAGAGAGAAAGAGAGACAGACAGACAGACAGACAGACAGAGAGAAAGTGAGTTATATCAATGAGTATGTGCGTGTAAAATAAATTAAACAGGGATTATTTTAAAAAAATATCAACACACATCTATACGCACATATTACACATACACCTATACATGCAGAAAGACACAAACACCCATCACACAAACACATACACACATACACACGCACGCACACACTCACACACACACACACACACACAACACTCTCCAATCTCACTGAGTCAATCAAAACGAGTCGGAAAACAATAGCATTGTTCGCTTATAGCTGGTGTCGCTGCAGTAGCATCGGCCGTCTCCTAGGTTTAGAAGTATATTGTGTGGAGTAAGAGGAACATAATGCATTTGCTATTATTGCACACACGCACATACAAAGCACATTGTCTCCTTTTCATAAAAGTTCAAGCGCTCGCTTGAGTATGCTTGCGTATGATGTGTTTTTAGAGAGAGCGCTGAAAGAGAGCAAAGAGAAAACAGCGGAAAGGAAAAAGAAGGGAATTAAGAATAAAGATTTGACTATTATAGAGATAGATGATCGCATTTAATCTCTTGTATATATTATTGTCTGTACAATCATTATTGTTATTATCATTATCATTATTCTTATAATTTTGTTCGCAATCTCACTTTTAGCCCCTCCTACACACTTTGTATTTCTCTCGCCTTCTCTCTTTCTCTCTGTCTATCTCTATTTATCTATCTATCTATCAGTCATCTCTCAATCTCTATGCGCACATACATGTTACATGCATAACCCAACTGTTCTATCAACACACACATATAGAGGTATATACATACACATATGTGTGTGTAAATCGATATATATATATATATATATATA
>NC_068995.1:39406023-39407322 GCF_001194135.2 Octopus bimaculoides | reverse complement strand
AGAGAGAGAGAGAGAGAGAGAGAGAGAGAATGAAGAGATATGAGTATGTGTTTGTACTGATTTATATGTGTATGTGCGTGTTTGCTCGCGCGTGAGTGTGTGCGTGTGTGTGTGTGTGTGTTCGTGTGAACATATAATGAGCGTATGCATTTACGTACATATATATCAGTTTGTTATTCTTCTCTATTTGTTTTCTTCAATTTCAGGGTGTCACATATCCAGCTTGTCACGGTATCTGGAGACATTGGGCACCACCGTTAGAACGCTCCCAGCTAGCAACAATATCTTTCTGTGGTAAGCTATCCTGCCTATTTCCTTCTCTCTTCTCCACCTTACACTCACGCAGTATGTCTGTATCTATCTATCTATCTATCTATCTATCTATCTATCTATCTATTCTACCTATCCGTCATCATTCTATCTCTTTATCTATCTATAATATAAATATATATATATTCGAAAATATGGGGGTTTAATTCACAGGTGATCTAAACGATTCGGTACGCTAGATAAGTGCTGTAACGGATTACTAGGGCTCCATGGTTATAACCGAGACGGTAGTTATGGAGACATTGCAGATTTCAGATATAGCGGATATATAATTGCTATATATATATATAACACCTTCTAATGCATCTAAGTGATAAAGTCATGGATGGTGCTCAATAAATAGTTCCATATTCTGATGTTTTTAGTTGCAACAGTTGTTTGCAGGAAAATGTGGCACAAAATGTTAACACACAGAAAAATGCCACCATACACAACATAAAATGTATATGGAAATATTGCATCATTAACTGCGTCATCTCTTCAATTTATTTACATTAAAATACGTTCAAGCTGTATGTGTATACATGTACTGAATTCGTTCTGAAGTGTAATTCTCTTAGGTACGTCATTATATATCTATACAGATGTACGTGTGCATATGTATGGATTGTCGTATATGAAGTCTGTAGAATGTATACATATATATACCTTCAGGTCAGATTTGGTGATGTCACTAAGATAAATTATGTAATACATGAAAGAATACGGACCTAGATCTGTTTTGCATCTCACCTCTCCTGGATTTTCATTAATATATATATATATAGGCGCAGGAGTGGCTGTGTGGTAAGTAACTTGCTTACCAACCACATAGTTCCGGGTTCAGTCCCATTGCGTGGCACCTTGGGCAAGTGTCTTCTGCTATAGCCTCGGCCGACCAAAGCATTGTGAATGGATTTGGTAGACAGAAACCGAAAGAAGCCTGTCGTATACATGTATATGTATGTATATATATATATATATATATAT
>NC_068995.1:39396529-39405721 GCF_001194135.2 Octopus bimaculoides | reverse complement strand
ATATATGAAAATCTAAGAACGTACACATTGTTTTGTATCATACGAGGTATTTGAAATTGCATACTAACTTTACGAAGTTTATTGCAAAACGAGCAACTGTGAAAACCCCGTTTTTCAGGCTAATAATTTCCAAATATTTCGCATTAACTTTTGTTTAATCAAGATACAGTGACCAGTTTATATTTCGCGTGGTATTTTGGGACTAAAGAATCGAAATCCAAGACATTGTAGATACAAATGTTTTTGTAATTTGAATATTTTCATGTATCTGTATGATTACATATTATTTTTCATATAACATCTTGCTTGCGGAAGGACAAATTATGGAACAGTTGTAAACGTTTTTTTCATTTCCACCGCATACTGAATCCTGATTGTGATTAAAATTTGAAGTGCCAGGTGACCAAATTTACAGGGGGTAAGACACTGTCAGTAGGAAACCTTGATTTTATTTAATTTATAATGTGATCGATAAAAATGATAAGTGTTTCAATGATACACTTATGAGTTTGATCTGTGACTTCGGTCATTGCTTCTTCGGTCAATTGCGAGTTCCAACTTATTTTCTTTGCGATTGTCTTTGGCGTATGAAACACATAGTGGAGTATTTAGTCAATATAAATTGGTTCTAAATCCTGCCCCTTTTATAGGATGTCCTATAAATGAAATTATCAAAGTTTGTTAAGTCGAAGTAAACTTGTGATAGAAGGCATATAAAATATCATCAGGGAATATGTAAGTGTTTATAAGGTAACTTGGCTGTATGAAGAGATACATTCCATTGTGAAGCAATTTTCAAGAAATATGTATACATATGTATAAATATGTATACTAAGTATACCATCCCACCACCAAAAATATTGTCTTTTCTAGGCTACCAAGTTTTGGTAAATGACCATAGCTGACCATTGTTTTGAAATATATAATTTTAACTTTCCAATATCAGATCAAAATTGAATGCTACATTCTTCATTTTCTGTTCTTGTTATTATTTCATGATATTTTTATGTTTAATACAACCCAAAAGAAACCAAATTCTTCGATGATGGCTATCCCCTTGCATTTAACTATTTCTAGTTAAAATTGATTGGAGCCGAAGTGCACAAAACATTTTACTTTTTGGTATATAGCATAGATTGCTTTCAGAAACCTATTTATTTCATCACAGATGATAGAGCAACACTCATATCACTATCTACATAATTTGGCAGCTCGTATGTCCCAATCTTTCACATTTCAGTTATTGCATTTGTTCTTGTTTTCATGTTTGTTTGAGCAACTCCCACAAGATTATTTTCTTCGTGTCGATTTAAAGGAAAGCAAATAGCTAGTTATGATTTAGTAGATGCATCTGTGTTTTATTGGTCGTCATTTCACTTCAGGTTAGCTACAAATATTGACTGAATTTCTTCTGCACTACGACTGGTAAATTCATTTTGCATTTGTGTTGATAAACACATTCTATTGTTTTTACATTTCTTCAAATATTTTCAAAATTGGTATAAAACACAGTTTTCCACTCAATGAAATCATTAAAAGTTTCTTAAATCTCTGTCAAGCTGCAGTTAATTAATTCAAAGCACGCTAAGTAGCAATGAGTAAAATAAACCTCTTCACATATGTATTTAACACATCCGTGTACATTCAGATGGAGAAAGGCTTTTGTCAGCAAATATACTTTTTGCTGTTTACATATAACAACAAGATTCTTTAGTCAATTGTGAACGACTTCTTCGGTGTCAATAACTGTTAATGCATAGCCATGTATATACACCAACCTTACAGTGTTTTCACACATAATCTATTAAAATAATTTCTCCTCCGAAACAATTATTGAAGAGAAGGTCTTATCATTTCTGAGTGAATACAAATGTGTTAAAGGTTTTTGTAAATGTTCGAGTTCCTCTACAATACATGGTCGACAAAGTGATGTCTAGTTTTTGATCAGTTGGATAGGTATGTGTAATATTGGTTTTTACGGTTTGGCACAAGGCTAGGAACTCTGGCGGAGTTGGGTAAGTCGATTAGATCACCCCAGTGCTGAAGTGGTACTTAATTTATCAACTTCCAAAGGATGAAAGGCAAAGCCAATCTTGAGCGGAATTTGAACTCAGAGCGTAAAGACAGACGAAAAGCCGCTAAGCATTTCGTCAATCATCCTAACCATTCTGCCAGCTCCCCGCCTTAAGTACGTGAAATATTGGTTTCACATCTTGGTATAATGCCAGTTATTTTGAGGGAAGGATAAGTCAATTTTGATGAGCATAGTCCTTAACTGGTACTTATTTTATCGATCCCAAAGGAATGAAAGGCATAGTCGACGTCGGTGGCATTTGAACTCAGAACATTAGATCAAACAAATTACCGCTAAGCCTTTATACCGACACGGTAACGATTCTACCAATTCGCCATCTAATGTACGTGGATTATTAAGAGCATTATTTCCTTGTTTTGTTCAATAAGCTGCTAGTATAAGTGTTCAATTTTTTCTATAGACAGAGTTTTCCTTAGCTAACTAAAAAATTAGCACATTGCTGATTGCACTGGTTTCATGTTTGATGTTTGTTGCGTTATTGCTAATTATATCACTGTTATCACCTGAAGTATTTTTCCAATCACAGAATGAAACAGGTGTACATTCTTATTAGCCGATAGCTAAGCATGGAACGTTTATGCAGTACGCTTCATCAGCTTCAAGTGAATATCTTAAGCACTGAAATTCAATTTCTCATGCTTGCAAATATATGCACTAATTGATAACTTTTGAAAACATAAGGTTGCTTGAAAGACACTGAATGGTTGACAAAAGGGGAATTCTTTCAGTTTTCGCTAAATGAATTTATTTCAACTTAACGAATGAAGAAAACACAATCAACTTAGCCATCGGTAAATTGATGGTGTTTAGACTTCGACTTGCACTCTACTTTACTTTTAATCAAATTATCATCAACAAACTCAACAGGTAAAAGTACATGGTTATCGTGTAGAGGTAGTGTTATAAAATATGCATATAAACAATCATCAGCGGCAAATTGAAAACGATAAATATTTATTAGTACACTTATTAATTCGGAGAAGAATGATATTTTTGCAGAGTTACATTTATCATGAATTCATCTGACATCACAACAGAAATTCCATTGCCATTTGCTTTTACATTTCTCGTCTTCTAATATTTTAGGTTCGTACGCAGGAGCAGTATTGGGAATGCCTTTATCAGGCCTTCTCACGCAATATTTAGGTTGGCGTTCTGGCTTCTATTGTTTTGGTAAGTATGTGCTTTAAAATATTAGATAACACATACACGCATACACAGCTAAAACTCCTCAACACGCATGCACACGCGCGTGCACACATGCACAAACGGTTTAAACATTTGTCGCAACGATAGTCATTTTGTGTTTATACACATTCTAGACATGCGTACTAAGTAATTTTGTTCCTTAAATATATAACAGGACGCGAACAGACATTCGAAAGTCTAAACTCAGATGATGAAGTACACTGAAAATAAGACAATAAATTACAAATGAGACAAATTTACGTTTATTTTGTTGAAATTATCTTCGAGAGTTATTAATTATGAATTATCACATTAGTTTTGTATGATAATCTACTTCATTTTCACAGATTATTAGATTACATCGACCCTAGTATTTAACTGGTACTTATTTTATCGAACCAAGAATGATGAAAGGCGAAGTCGACTCTCAGAATTTGAACTCAACGTAGAGATGGATGAAATGCCGCTAAACATTTTGCCCAGCGTGCTAAGGATTCTGCTACCTCGCCGCCTTTAGTAATACAAATAGTAGTAGGAGATTTTCCGAGAAAAATAAATAACCAAGTTGCAGAATAGTTATCTAAGTCTCTATGAAAGCTGTTCTGGGGAAAAACTAGAACACATTACAAAACAAGAGAATAAGAAAAATCAGGAAAAATCACATACAATACTAATTACAAAAATTATATTTAATACACCTTTAAACATAAATAGAGCATCTAACATAAGTATAAATATGCCATCTGAAATCTTTTTTCTACAAGCTGAGAAACTATATTGTTGACCGCAACGGCCAACTTAGTTGATCATTCTCCCATTTCATAGTTGACCTGGACAGGCTTCAGGTACACTCCTGCGGTTTTCTTGGAAAATTCTTGTTTGTAAAATTACTTGTCATCTGATGACTACAGGCTTTTCTGTAATGTTCTCAATCTTCTATTTAAAAAGTTACGTAAGAAACAGTTGTAATGTGTTGCCGATTATCCATCGTATGTTATTATTCATTTCATTTTAATACAACAAGGGAATTTACTTCTCGGATACCCTAGAGTATACCAACAACGTACTATTCAAAGTAACACGTGAGTTGGACCAACTCCTAGGCGCCAAATACTCATAGGGTCGGTTTTTCTCTGTGTACACAACCGACATATCCTATTTGATACTCACCAACCATAGGCTGGAACCACGGAGATTGTCCAATTCTACCTGATGCATATCTTTTCAAGTACCTGATTCGATCTGAATCCTTACTTTAGTGTTTATATATACATGAGTGTGCGTGTGTGTGTGTGTGAGTGTGTGCGTGCGCGTGTGTGTGTGTGTGTGCGTGTGTGTGTGTGAGAGTCTGTGTGTGTGTGTGAGTGTGTGTGTGTGTGTGTGTGTGTGTGTGTGTGTGTGTGTGTGTGTGTGTGTGTGTGTGTGTGTGTGTGTGTGTGTGTGTGTATTTTTACGTGCCTGTTTGTCTATAAACATTGTTCAGTATATGTCTGCCAGTTTGCTTTTCTGAAGACTAATCTAATTATCTCACTTTATATTTATTCATTCATATACTTGATTCTCAATTACATTTTTGTAGGTATGATGGGTATAATTTGGGGTATATGTTGGTACCTGCTATCTCATGAAAGGCCATCAACACACCCTCATATAACAAAAGAAGAGCGACATTATATAGAATCCAGCATAGGGGAACCTGCAGTTGCTATTGTAAGTAAAATCATAGAATTTCTGTTTTAGCTTTCTCTCTTTTTTCTCTCTCACTCTCTCTATTTCTCTCAATTTTGTCTGTCTTTATACATCCACTACATATGTGGAAAATTGGTGTGTGTTTGTTTGTGGCGTTGTTAGTTAATTCCTCCTACATCGTTTTATTGATTTTGATGAAACTTGATACTTGAGTAGAACGCATGTCTGGAAACCTCGTGACATACTTAGATTGTTGAAAAATCCATAATCCGACCCCTGGAAGGGACCTTTATACCTACCTCATATAACTAATTTTTTTTAAACACCCAAGGGAAAAAACCTATAGCACCTTTACAATATTTCTTTTAAATACTCAAGGGAAATAACTCATTTCATTGTTTATGTTCGATTACTTTGAATATTGATTTTTTTGTGTCCTATTTCTAATTTTGCAGACAATATCACTTTTATACTTTATTTGACACGTGAGAAGTACTCATGTCTGGAAATCTTGTGACATACTTAGATCGTTGACAAAAATCGATAATTAGGCCTTTCAATGAATCATTCTATATACTACATATTACTAATATTTTATTTGAACAACCCAAGGGAAAAAACCCATACCACCTGCACATTTTACTGATGCGATCAATATTTGATTCTCACAATCAGCCGACCTAATTCTGCATTTCACTACTCACAGTTTTGAACTGCTAAACATTATTATTGCACTTCTGTAATTTGAATCTTAAACCTTAAATACTTCTTTCATACATTTCTATACATACATACTTTTTTGAATGTCCATTACTCTGATAATTCTGCATTTTTACAGTTACACTTTTTCCTTGACAGTAGATACATTTTTTTTATTCCACACCGTATTTGTTGTGGCTTCATGCAGGCATAGCGTGGATTTGATCCTCGAATGCCAAATTTCGCTTAACACTTCAACAGCAATTTTCTCACAGTAAAACAATAGATTTTCTATGAATGACAGCAGTTATATAGAGTTCCCAGATACTCTAGTTCTTATGAAAACCTGCTTTCTCTTTCGGCTGTCGGTGGTCGAGTTGTTTGGATAGTCTGGTAACTATGATCTTTGTGAAAAGCTTATAGAGCTGTGACGAGAGACATATGAGGCGATAGTTGTTTAAATCTGCTTCATTATCCTTCTTCTGAAGCAGGATATTATCTGACTCCCTCTACATTGAGGGTACGAAGATTTGCCACTCATCTTCACCTCTACATTTGAATATCTCTGTTGTAACGTCATCGTTCATCGGAGCTTTGCCTCCTTTCATCAGTTTAGGGGCGTTTTCAATTTCATTGATCATAATAGTGGGACTACTTCCAGCATTTGTGAACGTGTGGGATTGAGTTTCCCTAAAGATTTAAGAAGGTTAGTGTAGACGTTTTTGCATTCTTCTTTCATCTTCCCTTTCTTTAACCCCGAGAGCCCATCCTCATTCTTAACCACTGTTACGTCTCACCTCTGAAGTGTCAACCTTCTCTTGCATCTTCTTAAACTTTACGTTTCCTTTGCAGCTTGCATCAATTTCTTCAGTTTATAATTCTCGAAATCGTTTCTTAGATGTCATTTGATTGCTTTGCAAAGAACAGAATACTCAGAGCAAATTCTCTGGCTACAGTTCATCTATATTCAAGCGTCTCTGACAATCACCCACCCCCACTCCGGTTGCTGGTTTAGTTTCTCTCTACCACAGTAACCGGCATATGAAACAAATTGTGTTTTCTTATATGTACAATTACAAGTGGTGTGACAGTGACTTCGAAGTATGCGTGTTTGTCAGTGTATGTACGTATATGCATATATCACACATAACTATAGTGTGAATGCTGATTTCATCATCTTTATAAATGATTATAATTCATCTCTTTTCTTCATTTCCTCTATACAGACCACGCATAATACGCCATGGAAGAAATTCTTTACTTCTAAACCAGTCTACGCTATCATGGTTGCTAACTTTTGTCGTAGTTGGACATTTTATTTATTAATTATTGAACAACCGACATACTTCAAAGAAGCATTCCGTTTTAATGTATCTCAGGTAAGTTTAATTTGTATTTGTCTTCAAATTAAATTTTCCCAACCTTTATAAAACTAAGAATCGAAGATAACAAGCGAGTGCAACCAGTAAACACATTTATTATTATTATTATTATTATAATTATTATTAAAACGGCGAGCTGGCAGAATCTCTAGCACGCTGGACGAAATGCTTAGCGGTATTTCGCCTGTCGCTATGTTCTGAGTTCGGGGTCGATAAATTAATTACCAGTGAAACACTGGATACAATGTAATTGGCTCATCTCCTCACCCAAAATGGCTGCCCTTGTGGCAAGATTTGAATCCATTATTATTTTTGTTTTTTAAGGCGGTGAGCTGGCAGAATCCTTAATGCGCTTGGGCAAGATGCTTAGCAGCATTTAGTCCGTTTTTACCTTCACATTCAGCTAAGGTCGACTTTGCTTTTCATCTGTTTCGGGGTCGATAAAATAAATACCAGTTGAATAATACTGGAGTCGATAATCTAGTACCAGTTGAGCACTGGGGTCGATGTAATCGACTTTTCCCCTTACATGAAAATGTTGAGCATGTGCCAAAATTTAAAACCATTATCATTATTATTATTATTATTATTATTATTATTATTATTATTATTATTATTATTATTATTATTATTATTGTTGTTGTTGTTGTTGTTGTTATTATTATTATTATTATTATTATTATTATTATTATTATTATTATTATTATTATTATCATTATTATTATTATTGTTATTATCATTATTATTAATGCTATTATATAAGTACAGAATCGATTTTGCGGAATCTTTTGTTCCAAAGAATTACCAGATTACTGACTTTTACTAATCAGAGGTTGTCACCTTCGTTAACAAAATTCTGAATTAGACAAATTTCAAATTTACTTAAATAATTAAATTATATAATTTATGAATGAGAAAGTGCCTTTCAACTAGTGTGACGGCCGTAGAAATTTCAAGATCTTGCTCGGAAAGTATTCCGGATTATGAGAAGCTCAGTGCTATCATCATTCCAAACATCCTTGTTGTACCTGTGTTATTTTGTGTAGTATATGCATTTCGAAATAAAAAATTTCAATCACACACACACACACACACACACATATATATATATATATATATAAATATTGGATCATCCCATAAGAAGAGGGTGGGCAGAAAGAGAAAGACAAAGAGACAGTAACAGAGAGGGAGAGAGAGAGTGAGAGAGAGAGAGAGCTAGAGAGAGAGCGAGAGAGAGAGAGAGAGAGAGAGAAAGAGAGAGAGAGAGAAAGAGAGAGAGAGAGAGATGGCTTTCAGAACGCTACTGAATCACCTATAGTTTCCCATCGTTTTGGACGAGTTTTCTATTTTTACCATTCACTAAACAAAGAGCAACACGTAGAATAAGAATACACAGAAGTCATAAAAAGTAATTTATAAAGTAAAGGAAATAAAAACCAAAAATGTGAATTAGAAGATAAATAGACCAAAATCAATCAATGACAAAACTTATCAATATATAAAATCTTAATTTAAGAAAAAAACCCTTATTTTGTCCCTTTTTAAACATAGACATGTCTTACCGTTCATAAAAATGGAATAACACCATAAATAACAGCCAAAATGGAAACTAGAAGGATTCCTTCTCTTTTGTCTGTAAGTGATAGACTTAGGATGCGTGGTCAACTTATTGCCCTAGTGGGATAATAACTTGTCTGCCGTTCTACTCATAATTATAGCTGCCTTTGGTTCCCATCAGAGTTACTTAACGAGTCATAAATAAATTATTAATTTTGGCCTATTTAGCTGATAATTTACAATTTTTTTTTTTTTTTTTCATTTATTTATTTTAGTATTTTTTTATGTCTTGTGTGTATTTCAATCTTCGTGTTTCTCTTTATCAAGGGAATGCTAAAAGTAGAAAATGCGTATAAAACATATTGATGATTCAGCAATACTCTGAAAGCTACTCAACTGCAGATGTGCAAGCTAAACAACTGGATCATATGTAATATTTATATACCAATATATAGGCACAGGCGTGGCTGTGTGGTAAGAAGTCTGCTTCCCAACCACATGGGCCAACCAAACTCTTGTGAGTGGATTTGGTAGACGGAAACTTAAAGAAGACCGTCGAATATATATATATATATATATATA
>NC_068995.1:39388028-39395530 GCF_001194135.2 Octopus bimaculoides | reverse complement strand
ACACACACACACACACACACACACACACACACACACACACACACACACACACACATATATATACTAAGGGCGTATTTCAGCTTCTGTTTACCAAATCCATTTGGTTCGCCCCGGACTATATTAAATACTCTCGTCTCAAAACTCATGGTTTAAAAGCGAACTTCTCACCACACAGTGAAACCTGCGTATAATGTGTATATGCATTCAAACAGAAATGTACACGGATAGAGACACACTATAAGTACGCATAGCTAAGCATCCACAAATGCATACATTCTTTGTGCTTGTCTATGCGAGTGTTTAGGTATGGCAATGTGAGTTTTTAGATGTTAGAGTTTGTAAGAGTGTACTCATTGTACGCGCGTGCATTAACAAACACAGCCATCACCGAAGATATTCAGTTTCAGCCTAATGATTGATGACAAGATTTTATGTAGAGTTATCGACTGCGGTTAATATCTGAGAATACTCTATCACTCAGAATAATATCCATCAGCGATATCTGATATTTTGATGATGTTTGATACTGATAACCAAATATATTTTAATCTTCCGACAAACAACTTTTAGCGACTTTTACATACTTACACACACATGCATGCTTACATTTACATACACACTCCGGACATTCATACATTATATATACATTATATATATATATATATATATATATATATATATAGATAGATAGATAGATAGATAGATAGATAGATAGATAGATAGATAGATATAGATATAGATATATGCGTGTGTGTGTGTGTGTGTGTTTGTGTGTGTGATTGTGTGTGTGTGTATGTATGTGTGTTTGTGTGTGTGTATGTGTGTGTGTTTGTGTTTGTGTTTGTGTTTGTGTATGTGAGTATGTGTGTGTGTGAGAGAGAGTGTGTGTGTTTGTGTGTGTGTGTGTGTGTGTGTGGTAGGGACGCTGCTATTACATATGGGGTGTTTTAATCGTCTGAATCTGGCGCGGCTAATTCGTTTCTATCTCTGATCAAAGCTGATATTTGACTCAAGGGGAGAGTGAGAGAGAGAGAGAGAGATAGAGAGGAGGGGGTGAGAAAGTGATAGATAGAATTAGGCAGGAAGAGAGAAAACGTTGATCCAGTACTGGGTTCTTGCTGTATTCAAATACCCACAAGAAGAGAAACCGAGATTCGTAAAACCAAGTTTATACTACGATAGTATTCGAGTTTAGAGCGGTGAGAACCGGGGCAAATACATACCGTAATTCAATGAATCAGATATGCTAGCGCCTGTACCAATTGACTTTATGACGTGCACACACACGTATCCACACATGCACATACGCACAACACATGTCCATATATGCACATACCCACCCACCCACACACACACACACACACACATAGAAGCATACACACGCACACAAACACACACACACAAACACAGAAGCATACACAAGCACACAGGCATACACTTACGCGCACATGCACGCGCACGCATACCAACGTATCCGAACTCATGACCAGTACTATAACACAAATATGCGCACATACACATGCACACATATACGCACGCGTGCATACACACACACAGTGTGTAACTGAAATTCTCTTGCAATAATAATATAAAATACTTATTGGCTAAAATTGTAACAGCCAATCAAAATTAGAATGCAATAATACTATATAAACAAATTTCATATGCGTTCATTGCCATAAAATATATATCCCCCGAGCAATCATTGTCAGAATTAATTTGAGTTAGAAGTATTTAATAGCTTTTTAACAACTGTGAGCAGTAACCCTTCTGTTCGCTGGAATCTAAAACTACATTTCTGAGGTTAAAGCCTGTTATTTAAAAATTTGACAATAACCTTGCAATTATATGAAAGCATAGCGCATTGATGTGACCCTCATTCTGTTTCTGCAGAAGAGCCAATGAAAGAGGCTTTACAGATTCAATCATTCAGCCAGTGAGAAATGACTGTTACATCTTTCAATCATCTATTGTCGGTGCAGAAAGTGAATGTGACCTTGAATAATATAATTTTGTGTATAATACTTCGAAATAAATAATGGAAGAGAATCATAGCAGGAAAGCCTTTGGTCACTGTCATTATTATTTTGTTGTAGGCCAAACCACAAAAACGATCGGCTTGAGTGAAGGAATATCTCATGCAATACTTTCTGACCTTATTCTGAAAGATTTGTGGCCAAATATTAGACTATTTTCCCTAAGGAGCAGATACTGTGGTTAGGGCTAACGAGCTCGCTTTGCAACCACGGGGTTTCTAGTTCAATCTCATTGCATTGCATCTCAAGACTAAAAGAATATGTTTCTGAGCTATGACCGCCCTCCTTGTATGTATATGTATATATATATATACAAAATGAAATTTGAAATTTTACAGATATGTGTAAGTGTGTATGTGTGCACGCCTACCAATTATTTTTTCCACTTTAATTCTCAATGTAATTTTAAACTGCAGCATCTGAAAGTTACTTGTAGAAAATTATATAAAACATCCATTTTTCTGAAAGTTATGATGAAAAATAATTAGGGATGAACACTTGTATAGTTGTGCTCATAGAAGTTTCAGCTGGTAGAGTATGGTGGCAAACGCAAAGGACACTGAACCATTGCAGTAGGAGTAGTAGAAGAGAGACACAGAGAGAGAAAGTGAGGGAGAGGGAGAGAGAGGGGGAGAGTTAAGTGAGAGAGAGAGAGAGAAAGAGAGAGAGAGAGAGAGAGAGAGAGAGAGAGAGAGGAAGAGAGCAAAGAGAGAGAGAAAAAGAGGGAAGGCGGCCATAACACGCTGATGCATTTGTAACTGTAACCTATCGATTACCGATTACTTGCAATTTAATCGGATTATCTTTCTGTTGACACCTTGGTTGTGTTCGTGCGCGCGCGCGTGTGTGAAAGTGAGCTTAGAATCGGTGTCGTTACGGAAAGTTAGAATATCTTGCGGGATAAAGTAGTTTGTGATCTCTTCATTGAGGTAGTGAAAGAGGTGAGCTGGCAGAATCGTCGGAAAAAAGGCTTTGCGATTGTATTTGGAGTCATTACATTCTCAGTTCAAATCAAATCTAGGCGGGCTTTGCCTTTCATTCTTACGTGGTCGATAAAATAAATTCCAGTTGAAGAAAGGGATAGATGCAATCGACTAATTCTCTGTCCTTGTGCCTATACTTGAAAGAATATACATGTGTCGGTGTGTAGGTGTATGGATCTATCTATCCATATATATGCATGTGTTCGCGGTGCGAATATGGCTGTGTGGTCAAGCAGTTTGATTTGCAACCAGTGGCCGGGTCCAATCATCATTCGTAGCGCCTTAGGCAAGTTGGGCAAGAATTTGACAGAGCGCGGCCGCGTACCAGCAAGTTGCATGTATGTGTCTTTGTATTTGTCCGCAGCATACCTCCGCTTTGCAGCGTGTTAGTTTGCTTATCTCCCCATAACATATCAGTCCAGCAGAAATACGATCAGAATAACTGCTAGTCTTTAAAAAGTGGCCTGGGAGCAATTTGTAAGAACGCAGTCCAATGACTGACAAACGGAAAAGATAAAATATTATCTCTCTATATGTGTGTGTGGTGTTTGTGAGTGGTGTAAGCCTTGTGTGTGTGTGTGTTTACATCTATCTATCTATCTATCTATCTATCTATCTATCTATCTATCTATCTATCCATCGATCCATCCATCGATCCATCCATCGATCTATCTATCTATCTATCTATCTATCTATCTATCTATCTATCTATTTATCTATACAAACACACATACAGGTATATATATATATATATATATATATATATATACATATATATATGTGTGTGTGTGTGTGTGTGTGTGTATATATATGTATATATGTCTAAATATAAATATATATATATGTGTGTGTGTGTGTGTATTACAGTGGGGTAGGCCAGTTTATGGGGTTACCCTGAGTTTCCCGCTCATAAGGGGTTTAGCCTTACGGCGTATTTTCAGACTCTTAACACTGCTGGCTTGAGACCTCTTTAGAATATCTTTTAAAGAGGTCACAGACCAGCAGTGTTTGGTGCCTGAAGATACGCTGTAAGGCTAAACCCTTTATGATCGAGAAACCCAGAGTAATCCCATAAACCGATCTACTCCACTATAATATTAACTAGTCTACATCTTAGATTTATGTATCTCTACAAGCGATATATATATATATATGCATACATAGATACATATATATATGTTATGAGATGCAATGGTGTCAATAAGACTCAAAGGTGTCAGGTAATGTTGAGTAAGTGCTATAGTCAGACTATATTTAAGCTCCAGGTTCGGGGATTACAAACTCTATGCTTGGAATGATCAATTTTAAATACTATTGGAACTTACTCACAAGGTACAGGAATCTTTTATATATACCATTCTGCCTAAAAAATGGAATTACAGATACAATATCCCTGCATATCTCACGTCTACTTTCATTCCTCCACTTCACTCTCTATTTCATATGTTATCAAGAATAACTATTGCTTAACCTTTTTCTCACACCGTCTCCGATGAAGGGATATATAAAATATCCCAGAAACCGCTGTAAGACCTATTTATAAATGTTCTGAAATCTTTCACAACCTTGGATTTTCATCTCATTCTGTTAATTTGTTTATACACACACACACACACACACTAACACACACAAACACACATACACACACATACGCACAAACACACACACACACAAACATACACACACAAACATATATATATCTTAGAATTCGGTAGGTTAGCGTAGCTAAACCTTAACTCAAATATTCAATACTGAATGCAGTAATTTTATCGAAACAATACCACTAATCTTATCCACTCTACTAGAAATGTCAACAGGGTATATTTTTCCTATAGTGTAATTTATAGATAACTACAAGCAAACTCGAATGAATGCATGCACTGTTATTTCAATTGGAGAAAAGAAAATGAAAATATATGTAAAAGGCGCACGTTGAATAATCAGTGTGATATTTAATTAAAATATGATATAAAAGTGGACGACCTCGGAATTCCTGCTATGTAACGTTCTTATCAACATGTGAAAGAAAAAGAAAATCAATGCCGGCTTATTTTCTTGCTTTTTTTTTTATTAATTTTTAAATGAATGATTTCAGGTGTCAGCTTACGTCAAAGATAAGTAACGAATATATTTTTAGAATAATCCACAAGGTATTGTAACAGATGCATAGAATGAGAGGAAAGGGGAGAGAAAGAGTAAGAGAGAGAGAGAGAGAGAGAGAGAGAGAGAGAGAGAGAGAGAGAGAGAGAGAGAGAGAGAGAGAGAGAGAGAGAGAGAGAGAGACGGAAAGTGAGTAAGAGAGAGAGAAAAAACAGGAGAGAGAAAGAGGGGAAATACATCTATCTATCTGCTTCTGATGAATTTACCATTAAAGGGAGAGAATCATTTCAAGGGTGCACTAAATACATTTTTTTATCTGTTACATTTTTTTCTCTTATTTGTGCTACTGTTAGTGTTGTTGTTGTTTAGCCACTGGTCATTCTTGATTTAGCAACCCATAATCAAAATCTTATCAGTTGTGACCATCCTAACCCGTCGTTCTCAGACACAGTTTATCAAGGGCTACATTGCGTTAGACGTTAGAATCTGAAATTTGTTTGCTATTTCTAGCACGCGCAGTTACCACGTACAAACTACTTTTTTTTTGTTATCTATAGACCCCTTTGATTCTTGTTTTGCCCAGAGGTGGGGACCTCACAGCCATTTGGTGTCTAAAAACTCCTATGATATTTTTATGATTAAACATTATTGGGAACTGTATAAAAATATGTTGAGATATTATGTGTATCGTAGAAATAGAACCACTTTATAGCGCATAAATTTTAACAGCAAACTCTTATATTACCTCCAAGGATCATACGGACCCCTCAGGGCCATTGACGTAGACGTTTCCTTATAACTAGCTATCGTAGACCATTCACAGCTTCGTCATTCCTGTAAATGTGATGGTAATTTAAGAACTAATCTTTCGTTACTTTGCAATCCTAAGAGATATGCGTTTAATAATGACATGAAAAACACCATTCCAGTTCTTACTTCCGGAAAAGATTCCTCTGCGGTTCTTCAAACAATTATACTAGCTGTTATCTCAATCTCAATATCACGTCAGAGAAACAAATATACATGTACTTGTTACATACAAGCATACGCCAATCAAATATACGGATTTGGGGCACACCGAAACAATTGTTACTTAATTGCATATATTGGTGTACAGTAAAATTGCATTATCGCCGCACGATCATATTTATGGTCTACTGAAATGTTATATCCAGAGCGATATGAATGAAAGATTAAGTTATTTTCGCAATATTCCCTTGAAATATGACTTTCTGTTTTCGCCTACGAAATCATTTCCCAAGACTTTGGTCATCCCATGCGATGAGGCAGAACCCAATATAACATGCTTGGAAAGCGGCTTCTTAAACATACAACCACACCTGCGCTTATGAATCTGACAAAATTATCTAGTTTCTCGGTCTGTTGACTAAACGACAAATACACTTTCAGGAGCCAGTTTAAAAAATCCCTTTCCATTGTGAAGTTGTCACTAACACGCACGCACACACACTTACACACACACTTACAAACGCACTTACACACACACACACACACACACACACACACACACAGTGAGTACCAGTTACGCACTGGGGACGATATAATCGAATTAATCCGTTTGTCTGTCCTTGTTTGTTCCCTCTCTGTGTAGACTCTTGTGGGCAATAGAGAAATAACACACACACACACACACACACACACACACACACACACACACACACACACACACACACACACACACACACACACACACACACACAGCGTGCGATGAGTAAATTGTCACAATCTTATATTTTTAATTTCGCGTATGCGCATTGCTTTTTTTTATATTTTGTCAACTACACAGTATAGCAGGGAAATTTGGGCACCGTCTGTGAGAAAATCAGCACCATGACGCAATTCACAATTTGCAAACGACGTGCTGTACTGCTTGGCCTTCGCGCCCGATGTTCCAATACGAGCATTTAAGATTATTTGGGTGTCCATCTGAAGACAGTGTAATCTGAGGACGTGTACCGAGAGTGATAGAAATAAAACATCCAGTCAACATTATGATGTTTGGATTTAGGCCTCTATTCATCTTCTCATACTGCCCCAAACTCAACACAGTGACCTACATCAAGTGCCTGGAGTAGTTAGTGCTGACCTGGGTCAAGAGGGTGACTACTGGAAGACCATATGCTTGCGAACATGCCACACAAGCAGCTGCATTTTCTAAATGCTGCCTTCTCAGTTTTTCGCGTTTCGTCTATTTCTTTAGTTCGTTATGATATGATGCTATTAGTAACGCTTTAATAGATGTATTGTGAACTTAAAATAATATCTCTCACCAGTTGGAGAATTTTTTTGTTGAATTTTCTATCACGGATCAGTACAATATATACATACATGATACATACATATATATATATATATATATATA
>NC_068995.1:39385112-39387502 GCF_001194135.2 Octopus bimaculoides | reverse complement strand
TATATATATATATATATATAAACACACACACACACACACACGCACATACACACACACACACACATGCACACACACACACACACACAAACGGGGATATATACACACGGATAAATACATCATCATATTTTTTTCAACATGGCTTCCATTTCAATTTACCACGACAAAAACGAATTCAACTCATTGGAGCATTTTCATGGAACATATCACCCATTTTCCAAGCTATACATCTCTCTTGTATTCGCGCCGCGAGCTTATTGAATTTTCTTTACATACACATCACATGCACACATACACATATCTTTGTGTGTATATATGTATGTATACAAATATGTATGTATTCTTGGTTCACGCATTCTTTGATTTTTTACTTTTCTTTCAAATTTTTTTGTCGTTAATATTTTTTAATTAATATTATTCAATATACCTATTCAATTGATATGCCAATGCAGACAGAATAAATAATTTAACCTTACAACAGTTTATCTGTAATTAATTTCCAGATTAATGAACACATAGCCTTGGCATACGTTTAAAGTTTGTGTTAGAAACTAAAAATCATGTGGTCTAATTTTAGATTGCACGTGGACAAATATGAAATTTAAATATGACAGGAGAATAGAAAGCCAGCATGGACCATGAATTCGCTTATTCTTTCCTTTTAGCTTTAAACCAGTGCAAATTCTATCACGTGACAGCCGAGAGAAAGCGAGAGAGAGTGTGTGCGTGTAAGAGATAGAGAGAGAGAGAATTTGTGTGTGTGTGTGAAAGAGAGAGTTCGTGTGTGTGTGTAAAAGAGAGAGGGAGAGGTTTTGTGTGTTCGTGTGTGTGTAAGAGAGAGAGAGAGAGAGAGAGAGAGAGAGAGCGATGGAGGGAGAGAGAAAGATGGAGAGAGAGAGAGAGTTTGTTAGTATGAGTGTAAGAGAGAGAGAGAGAAACTTTGTGTTTTAGTGGCAGAGAGACTTTGCATGTGTGTGTGTGTGTATGTGTGTGTGTGTGTGTGCGTGTGTGTGTGTGTGAGAGAGAGAGAGAGAGAGAAAGAGAGATTCTGTGTGAGCGAGAACAATGCGTCCTGCCCTAACTCTTCGAAACGCTTAGTTTTAGAATGGTGGCAGCTAATGAAGGAAATGTTCTCTATGTGGCCTGTGTGTTTTCTGTACTCTGTTTATCATTTTGTCCACGTTTTTTGAGACGTCCTGTTCCCAGATATGCATCTATATATACATGTAAATGTAGGTATGTAGATTCATGTACGTATATATGCATATGCTCACATATTATTTGTATTATATATATATACACGGTGGTGCACCAACATGACCGCAGCCACTTGGCTGAAACACATAAATAAATAAATAAATACAGTAATCCCGCAACTATCGCGGGTGTTATGTTCCAAACCCTCAGCAATAGGTGAAAATCCGCGAAGTAGAAACAGTAATGTATATTCTTTGTATTATCTTTATAATTTGCATATATTTGTTTTATTATAAATGCAAAACAACAACACGGAGGAATCGACGTATGTTCAAAAAATAAACCGCGATAGGTAAACCGCGATAGGTAAACCGCGATAGGTAAACCGCGATAGGTGAACCGCGATATTGCGAGAGATTACTGTAAATGTATATATATGTGTGCGTGTGTGTGTGTGTGTGTATGTGTGTGTGTGTTTGTGTGTGTATGTGTGTGTGTGTGTATGTTCCAACTCACTGATAGAGCATTCGATTCGCATTTGAAAAACACCCAGTCAATCCTTGTTATATTCAAAGTATATATTTTCAATGCTGGGCCCCAGCATGATACCGTTATATTCATGCGTGCGTGTGTGTGTGTGTGTGTGTGTGTGTCTGTGTGTATGTCTGTGCGTGAGTGTGTATTTATTCGTGTGTGCGTGTATTTATTCTTGTGTGTGTGTGTGTATGTGTGTTTATTCGCGTGTGTATGTGTATTTATTCTTGTGTGTGTGTGTTTCAATGTTGCATTTAGAAACTTAGTCACGCTTAAAGTTCGATAGAGCTGGGCCGTGGTACTTTTAATAATGAAAACATCGTTTCACAACAAGTGACAGTACAAGTTGGGAGTGAAGTAGGAAGACTATAAAGTAGCAGTAGTGGTATGAGTTGCAGTAACAACAAGTTAGAGGAGGAAGCGGAGGAAAAGAGGAAGTGCAGGGGATGAAAAGAAAAGAAGGGAAATGTAACAGTGACGGTTGCAAACAGTCGAAGCAAAAACAGTGGCAGGAGCTGCAGTGAAGGAGGGGCAGATGGGTTTCAGCAGTAGTTTGAAGAATGGAATACTAATGCATACAGACACAATTTCATATATTTAATAATTTATTTATACATATCTATCTATCTATCTATATATATATATATATATATATAAATATA
>NC_068995.1:39372852-39382852 GCF_001194135.2 Octopus bimaculoides | reverse complement strand
TCTAGGCATTGATTAAAGTGTTAAATTGAGTTCGAAAATATTTGGACCCCAACATATGACAGGATTGTTTGGGGAATTCAGTCGCTTGCTTTTCTAAGCCCTCAACCAAGGCCGTGTGAACAGTATTCTAAAATCCCGGAGAAATTCAGTCCACTGGGCTGTATGGTAGATTCAGTAGATTCCGGCTGGCAGATTCGGTAGCACGCTGGGGAAGATGCTTCGCGGCATTTCGACCATCTTTACATTTTGGGTTAAAATGCCGTCTCCTGCCAAAATTTCAAATCAATATCAATACAGCAGGGCAAAAACATTAGAAAGGAAATTTTGGTGCGTAATAGATTAAAGCAACCTCGTTACAATTATTTACATATTTATTTTTAATACGCCCCGGCAGATTCAGAGGTGAACATGCTAATAGCTGTTGTGTTTCGTCAGCAGAGACCATCTCTTTTACGACAAATGCTTGTTCGTTAACGCACTCAATTCATTAGCACAAGAGACTGTGGGACTGCCGGTATTTCCACATCACTGTATGTCGTCAGCCAGAGGCAGCCGAGACGAATGAATTTAACTTCATTCCATGCTCTTGCTTATTATTCCAGCGAACAAACTGCGTGCTGATACGAGTCCCATGCGCAGTCCCAAACAGCAATTAGCATATTCCTGTTTGAACTTATGAAGAATAAATATTCATGTCATCATTTCCATTTTCATTGTTCACCGTGCAAATGACGAAATATCATCTATATCATTTACGAGGGAGTTTTCAACGTGCAAATGACGAAATATCATCTATATAATTTACGAGGGAGTTATTCTATCAATTGTGTAGCATTAAAATTAATGATTTCTTATGTAACCATAAAGATTTAAATGTATTAAGAGCCATCATAGTCGCAAGAGTTCACTGCAATACATATGAGTCTACCTATATATATATATATACATATAAGTATACACACACACACACACACACACACACACACACATATGTATATCTGAAATCTTACTCTCTCTCTCTCTCTCTGGAACTTGACTGAGGATAGAAAACTCTGAATGACCCATCTTTGTTTTCCTTGTATTGTCTGTCTGGATGTTTTGTCGTCCCTTTTTTGTATCACCTAACTGTCTGGATGTTTTGTGTTCTTGTCCCATTTTTGTATTTTATATATATATATATATATATATCTTAAATCTTACTTTTGGATTTCAGTTAAGAATTT
Organism: Octopus bimaculoides; assembly: GCF_001194135.2. NCBI lineage: Eukaryota > Metazoa > Mollusca > Cephalopoda > Octopoda > Octopodidae > Octopus > Octopus bimaculoides. The sequence continues at coordinate 39,381,629 of NC_068995.1, read as the reverse complement.
AAACTATCATCATTAAATATCACAAATTAACGTTAACTTTAAAAGAAGAAAATCGGAGAAATATGAGAGAATATCCCTAAAGTACTGCGATACAATACACATAAATAGACTAGAAAAGTTCATACATATTTTTGTGTGTGTCTTTGTGTCTGCGTTTGCCCCTCCCCATCGCTTGATAACCGATGTTGATCTGCTTACGCCCCCAATCCTAGCGGCTCGTCGAATTAAACCGATAAAATAAGCACTAGGCTTACAAAGAATAAGTTCTGAGGTCGATTTCTTTAACTGAAAAGCCCCTAGAGTTGGTGCTCCGGTATGGCCGCAGTCAAATGACTGAAACAAGTAAAAGAATAAAAGAATGAACTTTAGAATATTAAAAGTAGGATTATAAAAATCTATTGAAGTAACCAAAGGGAAACTGACTATTGTCTTAATGAAACAGTGTTTAAAGAAAAAAAAAACTTTTCTCAATGAAGAAACAGCAAACTTACTATCCCAGATGATAAAATTTATCTAGGGGCAAATCAACTAGAAATTTATCGAAAGAAATTAAAAGATAAAACCAAAATATCTATAAGAAATATATATGTTCAAAAATATTTATAAGAACAGCATTGAAAAATCACTCCATGGCCAATATTATACAAGAAAAAAAGTAAACCGACCATAGCTCAAAATTATTTGTGGAAAAATATTAATGTTTAAAGATAAAAATTGTGTCTTAGCTCTGTAAATATTTTAGGGATTACACCGACAGTATTTGTTCCCTATAAACATCTGTTTTATTTTTGAGGATTGGTTGCAAAGAAAGCTTCTCACGTATTTCTGAAGCGACAAGCACCAAATAGAATGATAAAAATTCTTTCACATTTTGGTACAATGACAGAAAATCTTTTGGAAATGGTTAAGTCGCTTACATCGATATTTTTTTTTTTTTTTGACTGGTACTTATTTTATCGACCCCGAAATGACGAAAAGAAAAATTGAGCTCAAAACAAAGAACTGGAAGAAATGGCGTTAAAGTATTTTCTCCGATGCTCTAACGATTCTGCTCGCTTGCTGTCTTAAATATAATGACAATAATAAATATAAATAGTTGGTGCATACTCTAAAAATTACGTTGCCTTTATGAAGAATGAAATGAACTTAGGCAAGTACACAGCATATTGTTACACAGTTTCCATTATTTGGGACATGTAATAGAGACTTCACAAAAAAAAATGAAACCAATATTTAACTAGAACCCCATAGAACAACACATGAACACACACACACATGTACATAGCATACAAAAATAACACTACAATACACTGTACTCATCCAACGTAGAGCACTTTCAATGATTCAACAAAAACAAAAGCAAGAAAAATCGCTACAAAATGTACACAAAACAGAAAATACACAATACATACAAAACTATTGAAGTAAAGGAAATTATTGTTGTCAACTAATATTTTCAGCTTTGAAACTTATTGTTTTTATACTTTTTCTTCTTTCAGAGTGGCATCATATCTGCTCTTCCTCATCTTGTTATGGCTATTATTGTACCATTTGGTGGTCAGTTGGCCGATTTTTTGAGGCGAAATGGCTACTTATCAACCACAAATGTAAGGAAAATATTTAACTGCGGAGGTTTGTATATTGTTTTACCACTTTTTAAATATATCTTTAATTGCTTTTCGCAAAATAAATTGTCTAAATGGTACCTGAGTATAATATTTACACGTATTCACAGAGAAATGTAGATGTAAATTCGTGCGTATCTTACTAGTCACTCATTGATGATAATCTTCCCTTTCGATGAGTTAGCGCACAAAGCAGAATCCTGATCTCGTCTCTTCCGACGTTATCGCATCTGTGGCACATACATACCCAGAAAATGTGGGGGGTGGGTGGATGACTGTTACTAGATTTTGGCAGAGCGTAGTTGTTTTCATCTTTTTCTTAACTATAGACATATGTGTGTGTGTGTGTGTGTGTGAGAGAGAGAGAGAGAGAGTGAGAGAGAGACAGAGAGAGGGAGAGAATGTGCGTGTGTGTGAGAGAGAAAGAAATTGTGTTGCATGTGTGTGTGTGTGTTTGCGTGAGTAGCACGAAATTATTTTCAATTAACTAAAATATTTCTTTTGTATAAAGCGATCAACAATAAAACACAAAGAATACAAAAAGAAATCCAGCAATAATAATACATAAAAAATTCAGTGAAATCTAGAAAATATAATCAAGCTACATGCTCATTCAAATAAATACAGAAAATGCTGAGACTCCCTTCGATCATGAATGACCATGGGTTTGCACCTAGAAAGTGACCCTCCCAGGCACAAGTCCGGGCAAGGTTGTTTATGGAAGACCAGCAGTCACCCATGCATAACGGCATCCCCTCTCCACGCCACCAGTGTTATCCAAGGGAAAGGCAAAGGGGCCGATACATCTTGGCACCTGTGACGTCGCAACTCATTTCTACAGCAACGTGAAATAAAGTGTCTTGCTCAAGAACACAATACGCAGCCCGGACCGGGATTCGAACTCACAACTTCACGATCGTAAGCTCGACGCTCTAACCACAGAACCATGCGACTTCACATACAGAAAATACATTAACATATATATGCACTGTCCCTACATATTTGTTTTATCTTACACACGCACTCACACACACACACACATGTACATACATTTGTGTGTGTATTTGTGACTATATGCATTTAAATATATTTTTTTCATTTATGAATGAGTATAAATCCATTACGCTATAATGTGTTTGCAATCAATTCGATGTATCGATGATTCTATCCTATATGAATAATTTATTTGCGATCATTTCCTGTTATTTTTTCTTCTCTGTAGTATTTGTCGAGTTGGGTCTATTAGACTACATTCCACAAGTATATACCTATTCAGATATTTACTGGACAAGCTTCTACTTTTATTTGTTTGAATGTTTGTGGTTGGTCTGTGTCTACCTACGTAACACTATTTATGTGTCCTCAAAAGTTCTAGTTCATTTGGTTTGTCATGGTTTATATTTATATAATTCCCTGTCGATAGTGAATTAGAAGTCATGGAAGACACGTTAGGAAGGTTGTACCAAATTCTGTACTACTCCTCAGACAACGCTCTGTTTTCAGATTCTACTTAGCTCAAATTTGCGCACTTTACAAAAGGCAACCAGACATATACTTGCGACTAGTCAATATATATTTCCCGTGTTTTGTATCAGTAAAAGAAATAGCAGAGATTAGGAAGTTGGATGAAATGTTTGAATTATTTAGTTACGTATATCACATTATACCTCGGCTAATTTTGCATCAATAAAAATGTGAGAATTATATGCATCTGCATTATGCATATGTAATCATTATATACATATGGCATTATACTTATATTTTTAACTATTCTACCAATATTGCTGAACAACTACTACACTTCTACTATATAAATGACGTAGAAAAGCTTCTTACTAAACTCCACCACTTAAAATAGCACTTACAAAACAATAAACTTCAGGTACCCCTCACCTGATGGTGGTTACAGCTTTCAAAGAAAATCAGTGGCAGATTACTGTTTGTTTGCACTTATTGCTGCTGGTGTGCAACACAACATACTATTCCAGGCTGGTGAGGCTGTTATTATTGCACCTATTTCTGAATGCATGTATGTTATAGCGTCTGCAATGGCAGAGTCGGAGATATATTTAAGATATATTTCGTAAGTATTCTAGGTTATGGTAGATATGAGTCTGTGAGTAGATGGGAGTGATTTGTTTTACATTAGTGTCAGAACCTGGTGACTGAATATTGTTGTAGCAACAAACTGCGCTTCTTAAGCGTTCAATAGGCTATTTGATGAGGGTACACTGTTTGAATACTGGCACACACGTATGAATTGAATAGTCTTAACATGAACTTTTAAACATTAGTCGTAGAAATTAACAGCGTAATCATTATTAGCTGTAACTTAAGAGAATGTTAATTTAAAACTTTTGGGCAAATTAACAGGAACGGGTGCTATTTTATTGAATTAATGCTGTATGTAAATAACGAAGGGATAAACGAAAGAGTGTAGGAAAGTCCATTTGGACAGGATTTGAACTTAGACTGTCAAAGGATGCAATTAAAACTGCAACTAATTTATTCAGTTCTCTACAATTTTGGTCGCTCAAGCTTTGGAGCAATTAAATGGAAATGAAATATTTAGCGTTTTAATTGTTTCTGGCTTTTGCCCATTGGCCATGTTGACTTTTTGTTTTCAGATAGAAACCATGTATTTAGGAGTACATCATCAAATATCTTTCCCCATTTAAGTCAGTTATCTGCGATTCGAACGGGATCTAACTGAAAATCACAGCGGGTCGAGCACAATTCTATACTGCAGTTTCCATTTGCCGACTTATATCTCTATAGATTCCGGTTTCTTATCATTTCTATCCGTAATTTAGAATTTCTATAATCGAATGTATTTTGATCATAGTTTTTTGTTATTTTGTATTAACTTGCTTCCAAAGCTTATTCAATATTTTCGTCATCAGAAAACAAGTAGTTAATTATAATTTCTAATTGCTGAATCACTCAATGTCTGATTGCTGAGGGCATATACTGATTGTTTCCTTTACTTTGATAATCCACTGAAGCTATTAATAGATCACTTAACTTCTAGTTGTGTTCATTTTAACAATGGGAGAATTCTATTGACACACGTAGAATATTGAAACTTAAAATCTGAAGTTTTAGTCCTGTTTTAAGTATTATTGAGATGTGTTCATAATACTTTATCGTTCAGAAAAGATTGTTATTTTCTTATTTCATTAATTTCTAAATATTTACGGACTGAACATTTGTTTTAAATCAAGCATGCTATAAATTGTTGCAGTTTTTTTTTTGTTTTCTCTGTATGTTAGTCTGAATTTACTTAGTATCATTTAGGAGTACATCATCAAATATCTTTCCCCATTTAAGTCAGTTATTTCTGATTCGAACGGGATCTAGCTGAAAATGACAGCAGGTCGAGCGCTATTCTATACTGTAGTTTCTATTTGCTGATGATACTAATCACTTCTTTCTACCCTTGGCATAAAACCTGAAATTTTGGGCGAGGGGACTAGTTGGTTACATGGACCCTACAGTTTAACTGGTACTTATTTTATTGAAACTGAAGGGTTGTAAGGCAAAGTTGACCTCGACCGAATTTGAGCACAGAACATAAAATACTTAACGGTATTATGTCTGGCATGCTAACAATTTTGCTAGCTCGCCACCTTACAAATGTTACTAATTAATAGTTGGTCGTTCAATCGCATTGATCAGTCATATTTAAAACCCAGATTAAAACAAAATTTCATCCGTATAGTATAAAGGTTTTTAAAATTTCAGCTGATTTCCATCCTCTTCTTATCTTGACATTTTATTGCCTGTATCTTAAGAATGTTAGATCGCTATAAAAGGAAGCAAAATAAAGAAATCCATAACAAGACCTTTCTCGAGCAATAATTTGATATTTACTTCACGTCATTGTAGGGGTTTCTATTTTATTAACGCTGTCTTGTGTAACAACATTTGATTCCAACTTATGCTTCATTTTAATATATTTATATTTTCCAATAACAACAAACGGGGAACACGTATTGGAATACATATGATTATAAACTAATATCGATTCAAAGTTTTACTTTGCCTTTATTTACAAATTTAATTAATCGTAAACCATTAAAAGCGATATAACTTTCTAATGTATTTTATGCAGTTCTATAGACCTTGTCAGTCTAGTTATGTTAGACCAATATTCTAATTACTTCTATACATGTAGACATTTTTTAGTAAATTTAGCACAAGCCCAGTAGTTTTACTTTTAATTATATGAAGTTTTTCTTGTAAGGAAGGAGATAAGCGTCATCGGGAGTTGTAGACAACAAGATCAAATTCGCTTGTTGAACTTAAGAGAAGTCTTGCATAATAGTAATGTTTCACCTACAGACTGTATTTGTAGGGTCGATTGATTTCTTTTTCGGAAACCTTAGATTTCCAGACTCTAACTTTGGCATGTACTCATAAACACAAATGTAGCAACTATTATTGGTGTAAATTAGAATTTCTAGTTTGGATATTGAATCTGGAGATTTCGAAACTGTTGTCAGTAGTTCTTCGCTTGCTCGTATGTTATGTATGTATGTATGTATGTATGTGCATAAATGTACGTTTGTATTTCTATGTGTCTGTGTAGTTGTTTAGTCTCAAGTCAACTCTTGTTGAACAGGTACATTCCAGACATCTCAGTCACGAAAATGCCGTCTTTTAACCAGTTAGATTCTTTAGTATTCATTACCACATATGAAAACGCATCGTTAAGTGGCTAGAGCGTCAGTCTTATAATTTTGAGGTTGTGATTTCCATCCCGGACTGAGTTGAGTGTTGCGTTCTTGAGCAAGGCACTTTATTCCACGTCGTTCCTTTTCAAACAGCTATAGAAATGAGCTGCCAAGGTGTATCAACTTTTGATTTTTTTTTCTTGGATTGCATCAGTGAAGTGGAGACGAGAGACCGCTATGCTTGGGCGACTGCTTATCTTCCACAAACAACCTTGCTCGCACTTGTGCATTGGAGGGGAACTTTCTAGGTGCAATCCTCTGGACATTCGTAGCCGAAGGGCGTCTTTATCCTTCCTTCATCCCTTAATTTTTTTATTTCTTCATGACGGTAGGATGTGATTAAACAAAAGTGTCGGCTGCTACTTCTGTCTGCTCGAACGACCGTATAAACAGTTTGTTATTAGTTCTTTGTTTCTGTACTATTTTCCTTTTTGAATTCGTGTATGTTACGTTCTTGTGAATATTTGAGTATACATGCAAACCCAAAGTAGTGAAGATCATCATCCGGTTTCGTGTGAGTGCAGGTTTTTCAGTCTTGGTATGTGAATGTATTTGTGTGTGTGTGTGTGTCTTGTGCGATTGGTTTGTGTATACATAAGTTAATGAATGTACGTGTATATGTGCATTTCTGTACAAATGTATGTTGTGTTCTTTTTGGAGCACCAACATCCTATTTTGCAAACAGTTCTACAAGTTATTCTCACCATTCCTTCCGTTACAGCTCGACATCCGTTTGATTTCATTACTATTTAGGTTGATGTTCGCATCCTTGTTGTCTTCCGTGTTGTTGTAATTGTGTTTGGTGTTGTTGTTGTGCTTGATATTATTGTTGATGCTACTGATGTTGTTGGTATTCTTATTAGAATAGCTTGATTCTCTGTAGGTCATTATGCTGCATACTTCTGTAAGCATCCATCCGAAAGATAAGGTTCTAATCAATAATGTATGCTTTTGTATGTATTGTATCTGAACATTAGCAAAGCTCTCTTCCTTATCTTTCGCTCCTTCCTTTCGCTTTCCTTCAGAGTTAGATTTTCTTTCTTTCTTCCATTTTCTTTTATTATAGGCATAATGCATATGTGGTTGTATTTGTATGTGACGTTTTAGTGTGTGCGCGTGTATATACATATATATATCGCTATGGACACGTAGATTTATCAACAGAATAGGATATATATATATATATATATAAACATGTATATATGCATATGTGTATATATGTGTGGGTTTGTGTGAGTGTGTGTATACATATCCAGATAATATGTAAATATAGTCACGTAATTAACATACATGAATTATATAAATACATGTGTTTGTGTGTGTGTGTGTGTGTGTGTGTGTGTGTGTGTGTGTGTGTGTGTGTGTGTGTGTGTGTGTGTGTGTGTGTGTGTGTGTGTGTGTGTGTGTGCTGGCATAGCTGTATGGTTGGAGCATATCACTTTTGAATTTACATGATTCCAATTTCAATATCACTAGTCCCCGCATTTTAAAAATGTCTCTTGACCAAGAAGTTGTGGGCGCAATATGAGAGAGGAGGCATGCTTGAAAATCACAGTGTGGAAACCGTTCTAGTTTTAGGTCGGGAGCCTTAATACTTTGCCTGTATTAGCACTGCTACTTGGCGGAGTACATCCAGATGTAAGCCTTCTGCACAAGTCTCAGGCCAAAATAACATTCTCTTAATCCTCCAGCAGTCTTTGAGTTCTTGTAAAAGAGTCATGAATTCATGTGCCAATTTGTTAGATATTAACTTAAAAGAATAAAGGCAGGATATAACACTCACCTTGTAGATGTAACCTCCTATATTATTGACCGTTTATTGGCTTATAACTGCTTCTAAACGTTGACTTACGAACTTAATGTTGGGCGTCGCTCTTAAGCTTCATTTTTGCTTGCCGAGAGAAAGGAAGCAACACGAAATAAGTTATGCCCAATGGCACAGCACACCTCTCAGTCTGGGGGATGGACAGCATTATCTTACGATCGAGGGCCTAGATGTCTAACCTCAAAATCACTCACTTGCAAAGAATGTAACATATATAAAATTAACAGATAATAAATATCAGACTGAAATAGATATTTCTGTCGTTGTCATCGACTATGAACGATCCTTGAATGAGGTTTATCAGTATAATTGCAGATTAATGATTAGTATCAGTAATTATATTATCTATCTATCTATCTATCTATCTATCTATCTATCTATCTATCTATCTATCTATCTATCTATCTATCTATCTATCTCTATCTATCTATCTATATCTATCTATCTATCTATCTATCTATCTATCTATCTATCTATCTATCTATCTACCTATCTATCTATCTATCTATCTCTATCTATCTATCTATATATCTATCTATCTATCTATATCTATCTATCTATCTATCTATCTATCTATCTATCTATCTATCT
>NC_068995.1:39371660-39372690 GCF_001194135.2 Octopus bimaculoides | reverse complement strand
TATATATATATATATATATATGTGGATATGTATGTTTGCATGTATGTTTGTATGTATTGTATATGCATGTAAATATGTACGTAGGTATGTATATAGTCTTTCCCTCATCGTCACAACTCGTGATTTAAGATTCCTTTATGCTATTCTGTACTCGACAGACATAACAAGTGCATCGTACATCATGAATCGACTAGTCACTGCTAAAGCCTATTCAAAACAATCATAATTAATGAACTGTGCAGTCTGTTGATAACACGCAAAACACTACACGATGTAGAAAAAAACAAAACATTTGTGTGTGAATGTAAGGTGTTAGGTGTACCAGCGTATGTGACTGCGTCTATACGTAAGTGTGTGAGTATGCTCTGGGTGGTGTATATATATATATATATATATATTCATGAATGGAAAATAGCGTATCTAAGTGTGTTTATAATTATATATAAGTGCGTGTGTCTGAGTGAGTGTGTATGTGTGTCAGAGCCTGGTTCTGAGAGGGTATGTATTATGTACAGATTCTCTGTGAAAACCAGTGTCTGTATATATATATATATATATATATATATATATATATATATATATATATATATATATATATATCGGTGTATAAATCTTATGCGTGAACGAGCGTTTATAACTTTTCGCAGAATATTCATATCATCAACCGCTCATTAAACACATAGGTCTCACAATATTTTGCAAGATCGATAGTTCGATTTATTGATTTATTCGTGTTTCAGCTCCAGCAATATTAGCATTGATTAATTTTGTATTTGATCACTGTAGTGTATTTATTTATGCTTCGTTTCATATCTTCCGCTCCTGTATTACGTATGTATGTGTGTGTGTATGTCTATATGCACCCTGCTCATGCATATGTGCAGGGTGCATATAGACATACACACTCTCATACATACATATATACATACTTCCATAATTATATACATGCATGCATACAAGCATAATAGATACATACATTCAGATACACACATTTATAAATGTATATATATATATATTTATAAATATATAT
>NC_068995.1:39370586-39371486 GCF_001194135.2 Octopus bimaculoides | reverse complement strand
TATATTTATTTTTTTATTTATTTATGTGTTTCAGCCAAGTGGCTGCGGTCATGCTGGTGCATATATCATATATATATATGATATATATATATCGTTGCTATTATGCAAAAGTGTCCAAAAGTCCAAAACGTTGCTTTATCAGCAAACGAAAATTTGTTTCACCATTCCATTGCACTACACTGACAATTTTTGATTTCCTGGCATCTGAAGCTGCTGGAGATGCGATGGTTTGACCAAAAGGACCGGCTATGGCAAACAAGAATAAATATAAAAAAAAAAAGAAAAAACGCATTTGCCCAAATTTGAACATACACCAGTTGAACATAATAGCAACGATATGTATACATAATATGTATATTTATTCTTTTTACTTGTTTCAGTCATTTGACTGCGGCCCTGTTGGAGCACCACCTTTAATCGAAGAAACCGTCCCCAGGACTTATTCTTATTATATCGTTTTGTATTTGCGATCCGTTAAGTAATAGGAACGTAAACATACCAACATCGGTTGTCAAGCAATGGTGGGGACAAAAACAGACACACAATCATATACATCTCACGAGCTGGTTGTTCAGTTGATCGGTTGTTCGCGTGCGTGTGTATTATACACACGCACATATATATATGTATATGTATATATATACATATGCATGCATACATACAAGCATATATGTGTGTTTTGCATGCATGGCATTCCATTAATAACACGTGGTTATTATAACACGTGGTTATTATAACACGTGCGTAGGTGGGATTACTTGAGTGTATACATTTGTAGGATATGTGTACCTAAATCTATGTACGGTTGTTATCTCTAAATGTGTGAATGTATATGTGCAATACATCATCTATCTATCGATTTATATATATATATATATATATATATATATATATATATAT
>NC_068995.1:39368148-39370017 GCF_001194135.2 Octopus bimaculoides | reverse complement strand
ACACACACACACACACACACACACACACACACACACATACACACAGAGGAGAGGCTGTGTGGTAAGATTGCTGATCCCCGAAAATATTGTTCTTGCCTCAAAAAAAAAGAACAATGTTTTCGGTGATCAGCAATCAGCGGGCGCTGCTGTTTCCCCCAATTTATTCATTATTTTCACCTTCATTACACATACCATTATTTGTTTGTCCAGCCCGCAGCTTCTTTTCTTTTTCTTTCCTTCTATGTAAGGCCTTATGGCCAATTTCAATGAAATAAAGAAGCTTTCTTCCCAACAACGTGAATCGACCAAAGATTTGTGAGTAGATTTGGTAGACGGAAACTGAAACAAGGCTATCATATATAAATACATATGTGTGTTGGTGTGTGTGTTTGTATGTGTGGGTGGGTGTGCGTGTATTTGTGTGTCTGTGTTTGTCCCCTTACCATCGCTTGACAACCGATTTTGGTGGGATTACGTACCCGTCGTTCAGCAAAAGTGGTTCGGCAAAAATGACCGTTTGAATAAGTACTTGGCTTACAAACAATAAGTCCTGGGCTCAATTTGTTCGACTAAAGGTGATACTCCAGCATGGTCGCAGTCAAGTAACTGAATCAAGTAAAAGAATAAATGAATAAAGAAATATATAGACAGAGAGAGAGGAAAAAAGAGAAAGAGACTGAGGCGTGTGTGCGTGGTAAGAAGCTTCCATCTCAACGACAAGTTTCCAAATTCAGTGTGTGCGTATGTGTGTGTGTGTGTGTGTGTTTATGTGTGTGTGTGTGTTTGTGTTTGCGTGTGCATGTGTGTGGGTGCACACACGTGTGTATATGTGTGTGTGTGTGTTTGTGTCTCTGTTTCTCCTCTACTACCGCTCGACAACCGACGTTTGTTTGATTGAGCTAGCGTAACTTCGCGGTTCGGCAAAAGAACCTGATCGCATAAGTCAACCCCTCAATCAAATACGATTCGTGGGTCAATGTATTTGGCTACAAATTTTTCAATGAAGTGCTCCAGCATGGCGGCAGCCTAATGACTAAAACAACTAAAAAATAAGTGATAAATCATATCTATATACATACATGTAAATATATTGATGTATATATATATATATATAGACACACACACGCACACACACACACACGTATATATGTGTAATAAATTGAACAACAAGTTGAAAGTGAGGCTTATTAGCAATTAGAACTTAAAGGCAAAATTGATTGAGGTTACGAAATGACGAAGGGTACTGCCTAGCATTACTTACGCTAAAATGTGTGTTAACTTAACTCCAAAGTTACTAAAGCGCTATACTTAATGATTGAAAAAGTGTGGTAAGTCTCCAGCGTATATAGCCGTATTGCGATTTCGAATTTTGGTGTAGAAGACCTGAATTCGCCTCACTGTCTCTTAACGCTTTGCGTTAAACTCAACTTCCTTTGTCAATCTTATACGAAAAAAAATATTGGGAACAGGTGCTGATTTTCAAAATGTTAAAGGTGTAAACGATAGATGAAAAGGGTGGCTGATTAGCGAGTAGAAACTAAACGCAAGATTAATTGAGGTCACAAATTTCACGGAGGATGCTGACTAACACCGCTTATACTAAAATAAGAGTTAAATTAACTCCAGAGCCTCTAAAACACTATATTTAATGACTGACAGAGGTATGTATGTATGTATGCATGTGCGTATGTGTATATACATGCATATATAGATAATTCATTAATAAGGGTAGAAATTGATATTAATCAATTAAAACCAGTGGTCTAGCATATTTTAAAAAAAACGATTAAAATTATATTACATACTAAAATAAGAGGAATGACCAGCAAAAGTGGACTCCTTCTAGCATATAGAGGTCCACTTTTGCTG
>NC_068995.1:39366041-39368138 GCF_001194135.2 Octopus bimaculoides | reverse complement strand
ATATATATATATATATATACACATATTAGGCGAAATGAGAAAACAAAGACAAGGCTGTGAGTAGTTGGCCAAGTGTCTTCTACTATAAATTTGGTAAAAGTAAATTGAAAGACGCCTGTCGTATATATATATATACGAGTGTGTGTGTGTTTGTGTGTCTGTGTTTGTCCCCCAACCATCGCTTGACAGCCGATGTTGGTGTGTTTACGTCCCCGTAACTTAGTGTTTCGGCGAAAGAGGCCGATAAAATAAGCACTATGCTTACAAAGAATAAGTTCTGAGGTCGATTTGTTCGACTAAAGGCGGTGCTCCAGCATGGCCGTAGTGAAATGACTGAAACAATTAAAAGAATAAAAAAATACAACAGGAAGAGTGAGAATGAAAGAGGGGGGAGGAAGAGACATTACAATTTATTGGTTAAACACGATTGAATAAATAGTCTTCCCCTCCTCTTACACAGAAAAGTATGCTCATATACATAAACACAAAAAGAGAAGGAGTATGGCGGTGAAAGAGGGGGAAGAAAGTGAGGTGAGGTAGAGATCGAGAGAAGCATTAAAAGGAAACATTAAAATGTCTTCTGTCAAATAAGTCAGCGTCGAATCAGCGATGTCAAATACACGGCGCTAAAACATCTCAGACACGTATAAAAGCATACGTGTTTATTGAGGTAGAAGCAAGTGTCCACCGCTGTCCTGTTGTCTTCAGAAAAAAAGATCACAGTGTCTTTTCTGTAATAGCTTGTCAATTCCAGAGAACTCTTGATTCTTCAGAGAGTCACTGAGAAGTGAGGGAGAGGTAGAGTTTGTGAGTACGTGTGTGTGTGTGTGTGTGTGTGTGTATGTGTATGTGTGTGTGTGTGTGTGTGTGTGTGTGTGTGTGTGTGTGTGTGTGTGTGTGTGTGTGTGTGTGTGTGTGTGTGTGTGTGTGTGTGTGTGTGCCCGCTCGTGTGCGTGTGTGCTACTGTATGTTTTAGCCATGTCTAGCCGACGATAACATGTATTATAGAAGATTCAATGCTACTTTCAATTTGGAGACAGAAAGTTTTTGACATCTTATTCAAGTATGAATCTAACGCATAATTTCACACTTCTTTCAATAATCGTTTAACTTTGATTGGTGTTACATAAGGAAGTAAATTACGAACATATAGTGACACTTTAAATGTACATACCTTGCGTTTACTTGTACATTTATTGTAATATAATGTATAGCACCCAAAAATTTATAATAAATATAATTTGATGCAACAGAATCTGTTATGTATATTTGTAAATATTACATGTTCGTGTCATGAATATGTGAACAAAGGTAAGTGACGTTGGATATTTGAATGTAAATATCCGTGCAATACATCACTGCTTCGTTGCACAAGGGAGCCCTTATATATGTATAACATTAGTACTATTAAATAAAATAAAAAAAATAAATGCGCCCTTTTAAAGCCTAACCAGGCGCATGGGCCCGGTTTCTCGGTTTCAATGGCGTATGTATTTCCCAGTTTGACGGGACGCCAGTCCATCGCAACGTTACTCATTTTTGCTAGCTGAGTGGACTGGAGCAACGTGATATGAAGTGATTTGCTCAAGAACACAACGCGTCGCCAGGTCCAGAATGCGAAACCACAATCTTACGATCATGGTGCGGACACCCTAACCAGTAAACCACGCGTCTCCAAAGTAGTACTATTACTTGTTATATAATCTATGATAGTATTATGCTTTAAATGAATTCAACTCAATTTTGATACATATCTAATGTCACTAGTTATTTGAAAAGAAAGGTGCTTTGTCAGAAACATGTCGAAGCCCATTTAAATAGTCTTCAATATCTCCGTAATTACGAGTTCAAATCCTTTCGAAGTGAACTTTGATCATTATAAATCGTATCCCATAAAATAATGTAAAAAACAAACTACCGGTCTGATATCGCTCTACTCTCCGGAAAATCAGTGCTGACATAAATATCTTTGCATGTTTTGAAGGAGAAAATATTGTAAACTCCGATATCCAAGTTTCTCTTGATCACTAAAATATATGGTTGCCTCATGGTAAATAGAAGCTGGTTTCCGGTTAGTTGAATATATATATATATATA
>NC_068995.1:39361097-39365812 GCF_001194135.2 Octopus bimaculoides | reverse complement strand
TCAACAGAAAGAATAAGGAGAAAAACAAGGAGAAAAACACGGAGAAAAAAAATTTGAATGTCCTTGTCAGCGATCTATCATGGCGATCTATATATATGTGTGTGTGTGTGTGTGTGTGTGTGTGTGTGTGTGTGTGTGTGTGAGAGAGAGTGTGTGTGTGTGTGTGTATGAATAGTAATAAAGAACTTGGTGTAAAAGAATTTGATTTTACCATGAACGTTCATATTAAATCTAAATTTGAGAGAAATATAAAAAATTATCTTTGCAATTATTCTAAACAGGAATGCTGTTATGTGTAAATTAAGTGTTAGACTAAGAATGTAATATATAGATGTAATGTTACATCTGAGGGTAATGGCTACTTTTACATCGGTGCGACATCACTAATTTTCAAGAAGAGACTGACAAATCATATGAGTTCATTTAGAGACAAAAATGAAAGACTATACTATCAATTGGGAATTAATTTCTACTGCAAAACCATACAGACCTGGAACTAAAAAATGTGATCTATATTTAGAAGAATTTTCCCAAATTTTTGCATCTAAATGTAATTTGATAAATTCTAGACAGGAGCAAGCTTTGATATGCTTGCGCATGAAGAAATTCACATTTGCCCAGTATAAATTAATAATACACATTAAAACAACAGCATGTTTTGAAATGACGAAGTATAAGTCATTATCCAAACAAAACTTGAATTGAAGATAGTTCGCGTCTAACTTCATGAAACAACTCAACATCATTCAACGCAGAGTAGAAGAACGAAATACTTTAAACAATTGAATCGAAGGATATTAAAGTGAAAGCCCTGAAGAAACTGCACCAGTATTATAGTAGGGCTCCAATTACAACGGTTACTCACTAGTGCAGTTGAAACGTGTAGGTCTATGTGAAGCAGTATATATAAAAAGAATTAAATATAATGATATGCCACTTCGTAATAGTCCTTATTATTATTAAAGTTGATATGTGTGTGTGTATGTGTGTGTATGCATGTATGTGTGTGTGTGTGTGTGTGTGTGTGTGTGTGTGTGTGTGTGGGTGTAGGTGTGTATAAATGTCCTATAAGGATACACTGCAATAATATGATGCTAAACAGATTAAACTATTTTAGGTTTTGCGTTTAATTATATGAGAGACTTGTTTTTCTAACTTCATTACTTTTTACACGTTGCAGGTTTCGGAATGGAAGCCGTATTCCTATTAGGTGTTGGCTACACTGCTGACAGAGTCACTGCAATTGTATGTCTCACATTAGCAGTTGGCTTCAGTGGATTTGCTATATCAGGTAATCATTTGACACTTATTGCTACACTTATTAATATTGTTGTTATTCACTGTGAATGGTGACATTTTACAGACTTCATGTTAAAAATATTTTGTTCCAAGATTACTTTAAGAAAAAAAGTTGGAAAAGGAACATTTGAATATCTACATCGTTGTCAGGGGTAAAAGAAAAAGATTTGTTTTGAATTTTACTATATGTTCCAAAATTCTACTAGAATTTCTAAAAAAAAATAAAAAAAATAAAAACTGTTTGTAATACTTAATTATACGTAAGAAGGCGGCGAGTTGGCGGAGCCGTTAGCACGTCTAGCAAAATGCTTATCGGTATTTCGTTCATTTTTACATTCTGAGTTCGAATTCCGCCGAAGTCGACTTTCATTCCATAATCTCTGGGTCGATAAAATGAATACCAGTCAAGCACTAGGTTCGATGTAATCGGCTTTTCCCCCCTCCCCTCCCCCGACATTGCTGTAAGTATACAGTGTTTTACTTTGCTTGCTTTAATTCATTCACTTCATCCATTATGCATTTAGAGTTCGAATCTTAATTAATTTCCCTTTTTACATTTTTTCCTGTCTATTTTAATATCCCTCTACTACTTTCTTCCGTCTTCTCGTTCCTTCTTTAACATTTTTTTTCATACTTAGTATTCGGGACTTCATTTTATATATATGTCTGTATCTGTGTATATGTATGGACATGTGTGTATGTATACATATGTATTTAGCTTCCATTACCGTTTTTACACGCTTTCTTTTATAGACTTTAATCCCCCGCGTCTTATATTGACTTGTCATTCAAATTGCAACTTCAGGACAGAAACTTCCTTAAAGACTATCCGTTATGTGTCAAACCATCAGCTCTACTGTTACAGAGATATTCTAAATCCGAACATATCTTGAGAATTACAGTTTGACGTAGAAAAGATAAACAAAAAAAAACAATAACAAAAGCATACATTAAGTTTGACTATTTACGGCTGTAATTCGTAATGCGAAGAAACACATGTCAATGCGTAAATATCTATGCTACTGTTCGTAGCGTGTGTTGTAAGTCCTATGATATATTAAACTTTGTGTCTATATATCTTATGTTGGACATTAAGTACTATCTTAATTTCAAATTAAGTTTGTTTCCACAGCCTTTTTGTCATTGCTGTGGATTAAATAGTTACCGATCTTTACAACCTTTCTGTTTCTGGGGTCTTTATATTCGCTATAAAATTAGTTCGCAATACATTTCAATGTTGGTGTAAATTCTCTGCGATAGTTTGATTGGGCTCGGAAATCTTAGTTGCACTTATTTTCCTCCCCAGGATATGGCTTCACTTCTCTCTCTCCTCGGTGACTAAACTAGCCCAGCAGAGTTTGCTTTAGTTGGCGAGTATTGAATTATATCTTTGCCAGTATTAGGATTCTATCCGCCTGTCATTTAGTTGGTTTGACCTGATACATCACCCTGCCTACCACAAACAGACGAACATGATCGTGTATGGACATGCATTCAAAGCTACCTCACTTGCTAACCCATTAGGGATGTTCACATGTGTTATAACTACTGCCTATCTGTTCAAATGGCCTCACCTGTATGCTTTATCCTCAGCTGGTAAACATAATACAATGCATCACTTATCATCTCTTAATCATAGACCCATTCCATATCCTCGTTTTTAGGCTGCAAGCATCATAGCAGACACCCCGGTTACATCTCTGGCCATGCTTTTGTACATAAGGGTGAGGTCCGGCATCATTGGTCGTATTAAGAACCTCTGTAAACGTTCAAATGTTCTCTGACAATCATAGAAAACGGGGTCACAATATACGGCGAGTTTACATGCTGGGAGTGAAATCAACAGATAAAATAGCTTTGTATACTACCTGAAAATGTTCTGAAATTAGCCAGATCAGTCCAATCCAAATATAACCATTTCAGTATGCTCTGCTAGAATCAGTTGGCAAGAAAACAAGATCAAATAAAATACATGTCAAGATTTCAGAAATTAGAACTTGCCATTTTACTCCACCATGATGATTTAAATAAAGGGAATATTTGTATACCTGTGTGACGATGTAATTCATTTTTTTCTAATTTAAAAACAAATAATTAAAAATATAAAATAAAACTTGATTTTAGGCAAAAGAGCACACGGTTTCAGTGAATGAACTCGATAAAGTCGATTATATCGAACTGTATTAAAACACTAGTACTTAGTTTAAAATTAACAAATTTGTCCAGTCACTAGAATGTCATGTATAATGGACTTGTGTTATTCGTTTCGGCTTTCTGTATAAGTTTAAACCACGACGAGGTCAAGATGCCTTCTCTCCTTTCGAGGTAAATAAAACAAGGTTCGGGAGCTAGTTGAAGGTCTTCTTCCTTTGTCCAAGGTGCCGGGGGACAGTAGCGGCTGAAGCCGGGAACCATGTGGTTGGAAAGGGAATTCCTTAACCACAGTCTGTGCCTAATCATGTAGTTTTCAAAAAGATATTTCTTTCTTTCTTTCCTTCTTTCTTTCTTTCCTTCTTTCTTTCTTTCCTTCTTTCTTTCTTTCCTTCTGTCTTTCTTTCTTTCTTTCTTTCTTTCTTTCTATTTCCTTCCTTCCTTCTTTCCTACCTTCCTTCATTCCTTCCTTCCTTCCTTCCTTCCCTTTCTTCATTCTTTCTTCCTTCCGCTAATTTCCTCTGATTTTTCTTCGGTTCGTCTTTCTTTTTTTCTTTCTTTCTTTCTTTTTCTTTCTTTCATTTTTTCTTTCTTTCTTTCTTTCTTTCTATTTCCTTCCTTCCTTCTTTCCTTCCTTCCTTCCTTCCTTCCTTCCTTCCCTTTCTTCATTCTTTCTTCCTTCCGCTACTTTCCTCTGAATTTTCTTTGGTTCCGTCTTTCTTTCTTTCTTTCTTTCTTTCTTTCTTTATTTCTTTCCATCCATCCATCCATCCATCCATCCTTCCCTCTTTCCTTCCTTCCTTTTCTATCTTTCTTTCTTTCTTTCTTTCTTTCTTTCCTTCCTTCCTTCCTTCCTTCCTTCCTTCCTTCCTTCATTCATTCATTCATTCATTCATTCATTCATACATTCATTCAATATCTATCATTCATTGCCACGAAATGTTACTTCCTTCGGTTGTCAACATTGATATTTAGGATTCCGATCACGTGCCATAACACGTTGCAAAGATCAAAATACAACCGGAATGTCAACATGGTTACTTAGCACGATGCATAACGACTTCTTCTTCTTCTTCTTCTTCTTCTTCTTCTTCTTCTTCTTCTTCTTCTTCTCCTCCTCCTCCTTCTTCTTCTTCTTCTTCTTCTCCTCCTCCTCCTCCTCCTCCTTCTTCTTCTTCTTCTCCTCCTTCTTCTTCTTCTTCTTCTCCTCCTCCTTCTTCTTCTTCTTCTCCTCCTCCTTCTTCTCCTCCTCCTCCTCCTCCTTC
>NC_068995.1:39358005-39360093 GCF_001194135.2 Octopus bimaculoides | reverse complement strand
CTCTCTCTCTCTCTCTCTCTCTCTCTCTCTCTCTCTCACCCTCTCTCTCTCTCGCCATCTCCGTCTTTCTCGCTCTCTCTACACTCTCACCCTCTCATTTTTAAGAAAAGTATCGGAGACTATTGAAAAGGTCAATTGATTCGGATTTTTTCTTAACAAGAAATCATAAAACAAACTAAAATCACCCGTTTTGTATCTCTATTAGTGTCATTATTGATTCTGTTCGCTTTATCTTTAGCGTACATAGAAATATTCAAATTCCTAGGCAAAAGTGGGGTGGGAGAGATTTTCGAATGATTGATATACATGGTTTGAAAAAAGAAAAAAAATAACCTCATTAACATATTGCTGCAAGTAGCTTTGTGGTTTTTTCTCAGTCACTTTGTTCCGGGTTAAATTCCTCTAGCCATTAGTGTACTGAGTCAGGACCGACGTGCTCCTGGGCAACAAAAATAAGAAAACATAATTATAAAACATCCTACAATTAGAGATGGAGAACACAAGAGACAGAGAATGCAGAGATGGAGAATGCAAAAATCTTCTAAAACACACAGTGGAAGTGGAACAAAATATAAATAATAAATAAAACTTTTGTTGATAATTTTATAATTGTATATCATTATTACTATTTCTTTTGACAGGTTTTAACGTCAACCATCTTGATATTGCACCTCGTTACGCTAGTATACTCATGGGTTTGTCAAACGGTGTTGGGACATTATCTGGCATGTTATGTCCACCAATTACTGAGATGTTAACCAAAATACCGGTATGTAACATTCGTTTGTTTCTTGGCTAACGTTCTGGAATGCTTCTGGTGTGCTGATGTTGTAGTTGACAATGACGATGACGATGATGATAGTGGTGGTGTTGGTGATGTTGCTGTGTTGGAAGTGCTGGTAATTATTTTATGATCAACTGATATGGTGTATGATAATTAATAATTCTGCGAAATTAGAAAATAAATAAGTTTGGTGTTGTTGTTGTTGATGATGATGTATCCTTCATTTAAGCCAGAGACAATGTGTTCAGCAAAATTTGATGGATATTTCTTGGGGATTCCACGTTGTGTGTTATTTTATTCGGGTCGGGATGTGATTGTATGAAATATGTGATTATAATTTAAAATTTGGTAGTGAATATATCAAGTTTGTTTTTCAGTATGTTTTGTTATTAATAGGTCGTGATAAAATAAGGGTATACTTCACTTAATTGTATGAATTATTCAGAGAATATACTCTGTGAGTTGTGGTACTGACACGAACATGTCTGTATGATGTAGACTGTGTCTTTGGAGAGATATTGTCTTGGAGGTATAACTCCTGGTGTGGATTTTGAAGATTTTGTTCATAATTTTTAAAACTCCGTGGTCGTTACAGTATAATTACCACGAAGATATTGAGTTTCATTTAAACTGCCTAGTCCTCTTCTCTGAAAGTTTGCTGATATTCTATTTAAGTTGATGTTGTTGATGGTGATGATGCTTTGTTAGTATTCTCATTCTTAGATACCGTAACTTAATTATATGTTTCTTATTGAATTGCAGGATGTTAGCAGTTGGGAACATGTGTTTCTCATCGCAAGTATGGTACATTTCGGTGGTGTTATATTCTACGCTATATTTGCATCAGGAGAATTACAACCGTGGGCTGAACCACCACCTGAAGACGAATGGAAACCAGAGGATACGTTGAAAGGAGATTCCTATGACAAAATGCCGGATTATGGAACTGTTAACGAAAATGGACCGGTGTATGAGACGAAGGAAGAGATGGTTCAGAGATATGCAAGACAACCTTCAGATGATTCGGAACAAGAAAATTATTGATATCTCAGAATTTTATCGAATTCTTTTTTGATTTTGTTTACAAAGATTTTCCCCAAATTTGTTGAATTTTATTTAATTTTTGTTTAAATTTGCTACTGAGAAAAGGCAACAATATGTACTCGTTTATATACATACATACGCACTCATGTAACAACAATTGCTACACTATACGTGAGAAAACGCTATCATGTGTGTATATATACATATGTATATGTATATATATATATATATCCATATATATATATATATATATATATATA
>NC_068995.1:39354248-39357344 GCF_001194135.2 Octopus bimaculoides | reverse complement strand
ATATATATATATATATATATATATATATATATATATATACATACACACATTCTCAGTGAGAGAGAGGGAGAAAGAGAGGAAGAGGGAGAGAAAGGTGAGAAGGTGGGAAAATAAGACGGAAAGAGAGAAAGAGTCACAGAAATGTATATGATATATATCATGTTGCTGGTGTGCAATGTTTATGAGTGTATATAAATCTGCCATGCTGTGTGTATGTATATCAGAGGAACTATATTACATAATGCCTTATGATCTACAAGTTTATTATTGGTGCCATCGTAAAATGAAAAAAAAAGAACAAAAATAACAAAACAGATGAGTTACAAAAATGAAAAAAAAATCTTAAAAAACAAGCCAAAACAAAACATCATTGTTTCTTCTTGACAGTGCTGCTGCTGTTCACCTTGTTGATGTTGTTGATGTTGTTATGTTGGTTATACTTTCGCTAATGAAATGTAGGTGATGATAGTATTGATGATGGTGATGATGATGATGATGATGATGATGATGATGATGACGGTGGTGGTGACGATGACGACGACAATGATGTTAATGATGTCGTTGGTTATGATGATAGCGATGATGATGATGAAGGTGATGCGGCCAATAATGCTGAAGATGATGTGTATATATCATAATATTGATGACGTTACTAGATGTATGGTTGATTGCAATGATGAGAGTGTGAAAGTGAGCAAGAACGTCTTGTTGTATACACCGAGATGGAGTGGAGGAACGTAAATTGGAAAGATAATGATGACGACGACGACGACGATGATGATGACGATGACGATCATGTTGATGATGGTGATGTTGATGGTGTTGGTGGTAATAGTAAAGATAAATTCGGTGAAAGCCACGAACCCTCTCATCTCATTATTCCTATAATGATTGTCACTATGAGGTAGATGATAGAACGTATTTAAAAAATTTATTACATGCTAATATGGAGAATAGTTGGCAAAATGAGAATGATGTCAATGTCTTTGATGATGAAAACTATTATTATTATTATTATTATTAGTATTATTACTATTATTATTATTATTATTATTTAGGCGCCGAGCTTGCAGACTATTTAGCACGCTGGACAAAAAGGTTTAGAGGCATTTCGTCTGTCTTCACTTACTGAATTTTAATTCCTCCGAGGTCGATAAAATAAAACTGAGGTCCTATTGAGGTCGGAGTAATCGATTCTTGTCTCCCCGAAAATTTCAGGCGTTGTAACTACAGAAGAAAAGATTATTATTATTATTATTATCATTATTAATATTATTATTATTATTATTATTGATGAGGAGAATATTCGTTTCATTTATATAATAATTATCATTATTTATATTGTCATTTATTATTAAAGGCGGCGCAAAGCGGCGAGCTCACAGGGACGCTCAGATGCCGGACAAACTGTTTAGTGTCATTTCGTCTGTTTGTAAGTTCTGAATTCAAATTCATTCGAGTTCGGCCTTAGCTTCCCTTCTGTCGGGTGGCGGGGCGACTCAGTCGACTCAGTCGACTACGCCACACCTAAAATTTCAGGGCCTTGTGCCTATAATAGAAACGATGAGCATTCAAGAGTGTTAGCATGGCATATACAATTCTTAACAGAATCTCATCCGTCTCTTTATATTCTGAGTTCGAATTCCACCAACGTCGAATTTGTCTTTGAACTTTTTGGGGAGCTGATAAAATAATACCAATCAAGTACTGGGGTCGATGTGATAAACTTATCAACCCCACTTCCCCTATAGCTGGCCTTGTACCAAATTTGAAACCATTATTGTTAAAATATTATTATTATTATTATTATTATTATTATTATTATTATTATTATTATTATTATTATTATTATTATTATTATTATTATTATTATTGTTATTGCTGTTGTTGTTTTTAGTTTTATTATTTAGTAAACACAAAATGGCTCAATAGAAGTATTTTGTAAAATTAGTGTTCATGACAATGTAACCACAACGATTATTACAGTGAAGAAATGGCAAACACAGGCGACAAACATGTGCAAAGATATTACAACGATAGCAACAGATGGAACCATTATAATATCTATGAGGACGTTGATAATGATATTCAAAAAATGACTGAGTACCGAGCATATTTTTTTGAGATTAGGTTATAAACATTTTTGAAAATTATTTCCGTAATTTCAAATTGTTCATCAAATCATTTTTGATTGTTCAGTTAAAATGCATTAGCTTGTGTTTAGGTGTGTGCATTTTCTGTTTAGGTATGTCCATGCATTTTATGCATGCGTATCTTTGTATACATACATACATTCATACATCGATACATGCATGTATTAACCAGATATATATATACACATCTATATATATATAACATATATATAAATATATTTATATATACACATTTATATGTGTGCGTATGACTGTATATTTATATATATCTATATACACATATTCACATATAGTTCCAGTTATATATATATATATATATATATGTATGTATATAAAGTATGCGTTAGCATGTATGTATCCATCTATCTTTATGTCAATCTTGTCGTTCATGTGTCCCTGTATCTCTTTGTATTTATACATCAATTTATGATTGTGAGTGCTTGGAATGTAGTTTACTATCTCAGGGGCCTATAGGTATATCGTTCGTTTAAGTGAAGTATACCCTTATACATACAATACATACATGCATACACACATACATATATATGTGTCTGTGTGCGCGTGTGTGTGCGTGCATGTGTGTATCAGTTACAATTTATCAAACCATTTATTTTCCATCTATTGTGATTCCGTGTCACAGAGTAATAAACGAAACTACAGACGAAGTAACTAATTTTGGTGCTGTGCTATTTTAATGTAGAATCATTCCATTTAAAAAAATTTTTATTTTATATACTTGGAATTCTCCTTCGCCGTTATCAGCTGTGCTCTCAGACACAGGATTCTCACGGAACTACTCATTTCATATTCGTCTTGCAAATACTAACCATTTCGCAGCATTTTCATCAAATTTGATGGAAGAAAGATAGGCAGCATATGTCCATATATATATATATATATATATATGCTTATATTATATATGTATATGTATATATATATATAT
>NC_068995.1:39351773-39352157 GCF_001194135.2 Octopus bimaculoides | reverse complement strand
ACACACACACACACACACATATATATATATATATGCGTATATCCATAAAATCACACACACTCAAAGTCGCATGCGCGTAGTATAATGACATACATCATATATAACTATAACTTTTCTTTTGAGGATTATCCAGAGGCATTTAACAGTTTAACTATTGTTAACTATATGTCTAACTGAAAATATTCGCAATAGAAAGATCATTACTAGGACCATTCCAACGCAATATCTGAACTCAACGACCCATATTATCTTGGCGATAAACAACGAATTTTTCTGTTGAGGCTTATTCCGTGCCATCTTGCACTACTTTAGCCCTCTGTAATTCAATGTTTGTCTCTAATAAATTGATTATTCATTTGCATGGTTTACATAGCTTATACAGAC
>NC_068995.1:39350323-39350864 GCF_001194135.2 Octopus bimaculoides | reverse complement strand
ATATATATATATATATATATATATATAAATATATATTATATGAGTGTGTATGTGGGTTTGTGTGTCTGTTTAAGTACGTATGAATATATCACCAGATTATCGGATATTATGATACCCTGCTTTTCTCAATGCGTTACTAGCAACGCATATCATGGCAAAATCGTCACACTCCATTTAACAGGGCATCCCGAAGTTATTAAGCCGCAATAGACCTTTCTATATAAATGTGTTTAAATGTCAACATTTTTGCAGTAGATATATTACTTTCTTCTGAGCGGAATCGATTCCAAAGTTATGTTCATCTTAGTAAACACTTAATCATTAAGCCTGTAAAATATTTGAAATTATTTACTTATTTGAATACTGAATATTCTCAACAACTTACAAAGATGTCAATAGCTTTCGAAATTAGAGATGATATTTAAATTCTAATGTATGTAATTAGAGTTAATGTATTGATTCTTGTATATAAACACGCGTAGAGGAACGTTTATACGTATATATATATGTTGACATATATATATATATATATATATATATA
>NC_068995.1:39347403-39349812 GCF_001194135.2 Octopus bimaculoides | reverse complement strand
CGCGTAGAGGAACGTTTATACGTATATATATATGTTGACATATATATATATATGCATATATATTATATATATGTATAATCTTGAAAGGGATACGTTTGTGCGAGTGCGTACATGCCTAACTGTTTATGCATTTTGTTTCCTTATGCGAATATCATTGTGATATTTTGGTTTGTGTGGAAAACCTCTAAATTTTTTTTATTTAAGGAATATGATTTTAAAATCTGTTTCCTACATCAGGCTAGCAACAATTATTGTATCCTTTTCACTTAGCAGACTTTAAATCCACTACTCTATTAGTGTGTCGAGAAATTACGATTTTGATATTACTTTGATTTATTGTCTTTTGACGATCGTATTTGTGCTTTGGATATCCAGTGGAATGCAGCGTGACAAGTAGAAAAGCTATAACTAGCATCATCAAAAATTAAAAAAATAAATAAATAAAAATAAATCTATAAATAAAATAAAGTGGTGATGATGACTAGCTGCTCCTTAAGAATAGCAGCATCTGAGTTATGTTACAATACTTGCAGATTTTACTGTTGCCTTGGTTTAGATTACTTCTCCCACATTGAGGCTCAGCTACAGAATCAATCTATGCTCTTCAAAGATCAAAAAGAAACGTAGTGCCATTGAGATCCCGACCGACCACACATCGCTTTTGGTCACCTTTGCGTGAGCCAGCTTGTATCATTATGCAGCAGAAGTGACTTCTTACCAAGGGACAATACTTTCAGAAACAATCATTTAATCGTTCGTCTTATGACTTATGCTGTGCCGCCCAAGTTACTTAGTATGAAATTCTGGGCTTGTACGAAACACCAGGTCTTTTTTTATAACATTATCTGTTTCTCCACATCCTCCATTTCCAAAATCGACCGTATAGTTCTGTAGAGTCTAACACAGCCGATGGGCAAGATATTATTCCGCACGTCGATGAGTATCGTCCTCATCTATATTTTTCTGCAGGTCATAGCATATCCTATAGTTTTCAAGTTGTAGAGATACTTTATTTTAGATATTTCCTTGCTCATTGTTAATAGGCTGGAGAAAAATTATGGCTACTTTTGTTGCGCAGTTTTATAAAGCAGAATTTTTCTCCGCTAGGAATTTCTATCTACCATCCCTTTTAATCAATGTTGTTCTATGGAAAGTTTAGAAACACTTTCCTTATCTTTTAATTCAAGCGGTACATTTATCCCTTCAGTTGGTGAAATAAGCAGGATTATGTTATTGCTGCTAATATTATTATCACATCAGACGTGAAGTTTAAATTTTTAACATTACTGTTGCTGTCTAATATAAAATCATTTGTGGTATTGTGAAATAAGTTTATTTTGCTTAGATGCGTAATTTGTTATTATTTATGTTTGCTTTCAATAAAAATGCATATGCAATCGTTCAGGTTTCTAGATGGGTACGAAAAAGTATATTTGCAAGCTTTTCCGTTTACGATTACAAAAGAATTTTTTTTTTTTTTTTGAAAATAAGTTATTCCTACCAACAGATATAACAAATTCAAACTAAATATATCTATAGTAATGTAGAAGTGTACACCAACCCCCACCCCATATTACATTATAAAATCACAGAATATGGGTGAGCAAAAAAGAAATACATCTGATTATTAAACTGAAATTAACAACAACAACAACAATAATAATAATAATAATAATCATAATAATAATAACAAATAATAACATCAAAAATAATAACCATAGTAAAGAAAACCAGCATCAAATTGTTTTCGATAGATTGATTCCCAATAGCTATATTTACGAAAATAGGCGGATATGTATACGTGTTTACATGTAAACAAGCATGAATGTATAAATCGGCGTATGAAAGTGTATGCGCGCGTCAGTGAGAGATTTCACGGTTGAAACATGAGAGATAAAGACTCTCTGCAGATATGTATAAACCGTCCTAGGTTTATTATTTTAATTATATCCACGTGTTTGTGTATTAATCCTGCCAGTTCAAGATATTGATAATTTCAACGATTGGAAAATAAAGACAACATTATTAAACACAAACATGAAAATTATGCATGCGTGTTTCTATGCACATATGTATGTATGTATGTATGTATGTATGTATGTATGTATACATAGTCCTGTTTCGGTGAGTTTGGTATGTTGTTAGATATTTACATGCAGTGAGTATATACGTTTCTAAGTTAAATAAGCGGTGCATTTCTGTATCTAAATAGTCCTTTCAAATAATTGTTAACTACAATGGTAATAAGCGTACTGATACACAATCTAAGAATATATTATCAAAATATGCTTATATTATGTGTGTGAAAATACTTGGTAACATACATTTAGTGATGTGTCTGCATGTGTGGGTATGTATATATATATATGCATATATACATACATACATACATAAATATATATATATATA
>NC_068995.1:39342611-39345241 GCF_001194135.2 Octopus bimaculoides | reverse complement strand
TATATATATATACATAATTATATTACTATGTCTATTTGTTAATAGCTTTTGTAAGACTTTGAGTCTCATAGAGCGTGAGGTTACAGTTTTTCTGGATAGAATGTAAATGTTTTCCAGAGAATCTGATAAATGTCGTGTATTTTGAATCTATTTAGAGAATGAGAGATGTCCTTCTATAAGCGGTTTCTCATTTTAATAGGTGTCTGAAAAATTACAGATGTATATATATGGTATATTTCGAATTATATTTAATATGTGATTAATATTTTTTGACAGTGTTTCCATAGATTTCTTCAGTATAACACCTCAACCATGTTATGTTCCTAAGTTGTGTAGAAGAACTATATTTAAATACAATATTTGAGATACCCATGTTTAAGATGAGGCAAGTATAATATGTATGTTTTGGTTGGATGCTTTTGAATGAGCATTTGGTATAATGGCGTCCATTTTGTCTCAGAAGCTGCGTTAACAGAAAATAAATATTTGGACGAAGCTAATATTCATTTCATTTCTCACATTTTCCGTTCTGTCACTTTTTTGTTTGTATATGACTAATTTTGTATTCATAGTTTGATTCATTTTCTTTTTTACAAGTACTGTATATATTTATTATGCTTTATTTTTATATTTCCGTTATTTACCTCTTTTAGTTCGTAATTCATGAATAGAATGTAGAAGAAATAATAGAAAACAAATAAACAAATAAAAATAATTGTGTAAACGAAAACAAATTAAAAAATATAAAAAATAAATAAATGAAAATTATAAATTTCTATAAAACTGAACTTGTTTTAATAGTCAAATTGGAATCCTGGTGTATTTTGTCAAAAACTCAAAACCCACTAAGGAAATCCACAGCCCAGATGCAGTGCAGCTACTATAATACTACAACTGGCTAAAAGCTAACTATTAATTGAAAATGAAATATGATAAATGTAAATTGAATACGTGACACACCACGTGACCTTCCCTCCCTTCTCAAGAACAAGTATCCACAACCTAACCTTATCCAAGCACCAATCGTACCAAAATAAAATATAATTGTTGAAACCAATGTGAGAGAATTTTAAAAGAAAAAGAAAATATTAAAAAATACAAAAAATCAAAAAGAAAAAAGATGTATGTGTGTAATACTTTAAAATTTGAAAATGAAACCAAAGCTAATTTCGAGAACAATTTAAAAGGAACTGATTATGTTTCTGTGAGTGTATGTATGTGTATGAATATATATAATCGTGACGTTGTGTATATGGGTGCTTTGTGATTGAATGCATCTATGTGTAGCTGTTAGAAATATTTACATATGTACATATAAAGCTGTATAACTTGTACGTCACTTTTACCATAACACATACTTACAAATGCAACCCTGTCTTCAATAATCTTATATATGTGTGCATATACATGCATACGTGCTTTGTTTATTTTACATACCTTGATTTTCCTAGGCGAGTTTAGTACATACTATCTATTACAAAAATAATATAAAATTATTAATATGTTTTTATATATGAATATGTTTTATATAATGTGATAGAATGCAGGAAAAACTAACAAATTATCATTAAGTTAACTGAAATAGTGTTTCCCCCGCTTTATTAGACTCCAGGCCGAAGCATGTTTTCTGCAACATCTAACATCTTACTACCCCACTCATAAAATTCATGCTCGTGCAAGAAATTATATTTAGTTGTTATATTTCCTATTGTGGGCTTTCAATTCATAACCGAACGTCTGTTTGTGCTACTGAGGTGCATGCAATATTTTGTTTTGCGTTCGTTTTCTGTTGTTTGAAATCTACATGATGTACTATACTTACAGTGCCAATTAGTGCAAGTTTTTTTTTTTTGTATTATCAACTCAGCTTCAATAAGGTCTCAAATGAATTAACTGCAATAAAATGTATTTTATATGCGTTAAGCCCTGCTGTTTTGTTTATAAATTCATCTGCATTTTTATATATCCTTTCCAGTGCACATATTATTAGTAGGAATATATTCCGTTAATAATCATTCTGATGAAAATATTTTAAACCATTATTGAAAGTGAGTGAGAAAAATCATTGTTATAGAATGTATGAATGCAAGGAATCATTATTGTACTTCAGAAAGGATTTATTTTATATATGTTGGAAAAAATGAGACTGTTTGACAGATTAAATACATTATGATTTTTTACTCTGAATTCTGAGTAGAAATCATACAAAAAATCATATTGGTTTTATACTCGTGCAAACCACAAAACGAAATGTATTGAAATATGATAACAAATACATTCCAGAGACATGCATCATCGATTCGGCTGACTCCATCCTTACCAATTGATTTGCGACAAATAACTTTAATTATTATTATAATTTTCATTACCGTTATCATTAACATTTTACCAAAACCCAGTGTCAATAAACTCGCAAATGAATTAATAAAGTTTCTTTAATGTGATAGATGATATGGGTTGTGCATTCTAATTGCTTCCGTTTTCAATTTATCAGAATAAACATTTTTCACTGTGGCCGACAGAATTGCTAATAAGCAATATATATATATATATATATATATATATATATATATATACAAACATGCATATATATATACATACATACATACATACATATATATATGTATATA
>NC_068995.1:39338596-39341693 GCF_001194135.2 Octopus bimaculoides | reverse complement strand
ATATGCGTATATATGTTAAGATATATGCTTTTAATTAATATTGTTCTTCTGTTTATTATCATTATTGTTATTATTATTATTATTATCATCATCGCCATCATCGTCATCATCAACATCTTCATTGCAAGTTTTCTTCTTCATATATTCATTGTTACTATTATTTTTGTTTAAGAATACTGTAGCAGGCGAGCTGTTAATAACGTTAGCGCGTTGGAATAAATTTTTATCGGTATTTCTTCCTGCTCTACACATTCTGAATTCAGATCACATTGGGATCAACTTTGCTTTTTTTCCTCTTTGGGACCATTAACGTTCCAGTCCAGTTTTGGGTTCGATTGTATCGACTAATCCACCCTCCTATTTGTTCTCAAAATTGCTGGGCCTGTGCCTAAATCAAACATCATTATTACTGTTATCACAAGCAGAATTATTTTTACCATAGATATAGATTTTATTATATTCTTCTTCTTCTTCTTCTTCTTCTTCTTCTTCTTCTTCTTCTTCTTCTTCTTCTTCTTCTTCTTCTTCTTCTTCTTCTTCTTCTTCTTCTTCTTCTTCTTCTTCTTCTTCTTATTATTATTATTATTATTATTATTATTATTATTATTATTATTATTATTATTATTATTATTATCATTATTATTATTATTATTATTATTATTATTATTATTAGTTATTTTGGTGTTGCTTTTGTTAACTGAATGACTCTCTGGTTGAATGATAAAAAATTGCAATTGTGAATAGTTTTTGAAACTACCGGATCCCTCTTTAAGATCAAGAGTAGATGCAACTGTAAATGTAAAAAAAAAAAAGAACAGTAACAACAACGAGAACAAGAACAGCAACAACAACAATAAAACACCGAATGGTTATCGTTTACATTTACTATGTCTTCCTCAATCTAAAAATTGTTCCAAATAATAAAATACATTGCTTACAATAGAATATTACGCATCGTTAACATTTGATTTTTACCCTCAAAAATCAAATAAAAAAACCTGCAATGTGTGAGTATTCGTATTTTGAGAGGATTTATTGCGGAGGCACATTTTGCATCGTTCAGTCTCTGGAAATTCTACGAATTTGAATAACGCATTGCAGAGTGATTTTGTGTGAGAATAATTTTAAATACAAAAACACATGAATTGTCAAGTTGACATATATTTTTCATCAATTTGCTCTTTGAAATAATATTAGATTTTTGAATTATATTACCGTGAGTGGTAATAATGAAGTGCACCATGTTATTATTCTTAGGCTATTGATAATAATAATAATAATAATAATAATAATAATAATAATAATAATAATAATAATAACTATTATTATTATTGTTATTATAAACATTATTATGATAATGATTATAATAATTATGGTAACAAGCATAGTATCAACAAGAACAACAAAAACTATAATAATAATAATGATAATAATAATAATAATAATAATGATGATAATAATAATAATAATAATAATAATAATAATAATAATAATAATAATAATAATAATAATAATAATAATAATAATAATATGAACAATAATTATGATAATGCAAATAAAACTTTTGTATTGCCAATAATGATAATAATGATTGCTTCAGGGCAGACGCTACTCTAGTGTAAAATAAATGTAGCAATACTTTACATAGTACTTCATAGAGAACTTTAGAAATATTTAGTTAAGTTTAATGATGTAATACTAGTACTATGTACTATGTATTGTTCTTTACTATATATAATAAACGCCTAATTATTGAACTGGACAATTTATCGGAAAACGATATTTCTATTATTTTTTTTTAAATACATGTACATGTGTGTGTGTGTGTGTGTGTGTGTGTGTGTGTGTGTGTGTGTGTATCTATCTATCTACCTATCTCTCTCTCTCTCTCTCTGCATATATATATATATATATATATATATATATATATATATATATATAAAATATTGACTAGAAATTTTGTTCAATCTACTGGAGAACAATAAATAGCGCTCCAGCAACCTAAATCGAAATAGCAATTACAGGATTGTATAAAATCTGTTAACATGTCAAATTACACTATTTCACGAATATGCTTTACGTATTATCCAGAAGCCGCACTCAGATGTAGTCATCGGATTTGTTATGCAGTGGGCATGTGATCTCGTGAAATATTCTAACATGTATGGCTGTTGAAATAGCTTGTTAGTTTAACGGAAGCTATTAGTCACTTGAAATTTACATAAAAGCATTGAATTTTTTTCTTATGTGTTATGTTGTTCAATGGTTTCTGAGAAAACCAGTGTTTGAAATTTTCAAGGACTGACTGTCTTGCGGCAGAATGGCGAACAATTTGTACTTGGTATTTTTTGAGTATACAAAATTTTAACCATCCAATCATTGTTGAAATGTTCAGTTCATCTATCTTAAACCCCTTCAGTAATCTGAGAAGGAATTAAATAAATACTGTATAAATATTCTCTGTTTTAGATAAATTTAGTTAGATTTTACCGAATTTTCTATTGACCTCATAAAAGTACGCTTTGAAATATGCGAACAGTACATATATATATGTTGGTATAATGTCTTCTTTAATTTCATGTGCGTACAAGTAGCCTTGCAGAGATACCCCCATATACGCGTGAGTGTATCTGCAACTATATGCAGAAATGTGAAATATCATTTTTATTTATTCTATTACATCGGATAGATAACATATACCTGCCGGAGAACAGTCAGTCTCTTAGAGTAGGCTGCGTAATATTTTAGTTCAATACAGCTTCTGGGTTTTATAAAATATATAGAAAATAAACAACCAAAGGTTTTGGAAATATCGATTACAAGGACAATTATTATTAGATTTATTATTATTATTATTATTATTATTATTATTATTATTATTATTATTATTATTATGATTATTATTATTATTATTATCAGTATTCGGTTTGTTACTAGGAATAGTATTATTGTTGGTAGAAGTGGTAATGGTGGTAGCTGCAGCATCAGCAGAATTTGTAGTAGTAGTAGTAGTAGTAGTAGTAGTAGTAGTAGTAGTAGTAGTAGTAGCAGTAGCAGTAGTAGTAGTAGTAGTAGTAGTAGTAGTAGTAGTAGTAGT
>NC_068995.1:39337395-39338586 GCF_001194135.2 Octopus bimaculoides | reverse complement strand
GTAGTAGTAGTAGTAGCAGTAGTAGCAGCAGCAGTAGTAGTAGTAGTAGTAGTAGTAGTAGTAGTAGTAGTAGTAGTAGTAGTAGTAGTAATAGTAGTAGTAGTGGTAGCTGCGGGTGTTGTGTTGGTTGTGGAATAGCAGTCAATAGAGCGTTCGGCTATAATCTTGGTTTCAAAGTCATAATGGAACCCAATTGGTATTTTTTCTCCTTCGCATGCCAACAAAATAAATGTGTTATTGTGTAGTCAGTTCTTCCTTTAGAAAGCGTTGTCTTTTAGATTATGTTAACTAAATAGCGTAAAGTTGAAGTTATGATCTCCATATGGAACATACGTTGTATCAAAACATACATGTTACAACAAACGTTACCAAAATCACCATCAAGAATAGAAGCAAATTCAGCAACAACAACAATAACAGCAACAACAACAGCAACAACAACAACAACAACAACAAAATCAATGACAACAACACCATCAGCAACATTTTTATAACAACAAAGATCAGCTGAAAGAACTGTTTTATTGTACGAAGACTTTCTAACTTTTAATATATTATTATGTACCTTATTTTGATATATATAAAAAAAAAAACAAGGAACGAAATAGGGAATTTTAAATTCCTTGCGTTGAATTGCGTCCTTGGGCAAGCCATTCATCTTTTATTGCCCGAGAGGTATTAGATTTTATAAGAAATATCCTTATTGATGAATTTGTTGATGTTTTTGTTAATAATTTCGTTGAATGATTTGTTTTGAATAAATGTTTGTTGATTATATTATATTATATGATATGAGATAAAAAAAACAATAACAAAAATGTTTTTTTTAAAAATCCAACATAAAAGACATTGAAAAACATAACAAAATGTTGGTACTAAAATGTAGATCCGTGCAGTTCTGTGATTAGTATATCCGTGGTTCATATTTCCCTAGTGATATTCAGAAGTTTGAACATTTTTTTTTTCTGCGTTGTTTGAAGGATCACCTATTTTTGAACGATTTTTGTAAAAAAAATTCTTGCGTTTTTAATATTATTTACATCATCTTTTATGTATCAATACATACATTCATATGCACACATAAGTATATGCATAATACTTAGACATACACACAGAAACACACTCATATGTTCATATACATATACATATACGTACATACTCATATGCGTGTATATGTATGTGCATATATAT
>NC_068995.1:39333698-39336092 GCF_001194135.2 Octopus bimaculoides | reverse complement strand
TATATATATATACATATAAGCGTGTATATACATATCCATATGCTTACCTATATATACATACATATATATATATGTGTGTGTGTCTGTGTCTATATACATATATGTATATTTATATGTATACGTGTATGTATATTTATACATATCAGTATACGTATGTGTATATGCCTTTATATGCACATATACAGGTAAACATATACACCACAAACACACGCACATGCGCACACGCATATATACCAATATATATGTATTATACGCTCCTCCGTGCGAGAGACGAAGATCATGCAGTCGTCGTTATGTATGAATGATGTCATGCGCAGTAATTTTGTTTAAGGTGAAGAGGAGTTGCGCATTGTCTGCCTCACTGACTTGTCCGCGAGCATCTTCAGTACAATGACAAGACAAAGTTAAGACGACTTTGGATGGAAACAAATTGCACTTGATGAAAAATGCGCTGACTAGCCTCAGTTTATCTCTGCATGGTTTATGTATTTATACATACGCACATATACTTACATACACACATATATATCCCGATGTATATATACATATACCCATATGATTTATATGTATATACCTGTGAGTGTGCGCGTTTGTCTACACATGTTTGCATGTGAAATTTCGGTTGTGTCTCAATTTGCTGTATCGAATTTGGTTGTCTGTTGTGCATTTTATTTTTTTAACTATTCGACCTGAAAATTTATCTCGTTGTGTTGAAACTCTTGAAGTAGAAAGAGTTCATATTGTCACACTTACAATGAATTTAGTATCTGAAGTTATTGCGTCATGTCTTTTTCTAATAAAGAAAAAAAAACGAAAAATTATGAATGATATGATTAATGAGCACATGAAAACCCAACATAAACGACTTATTCTAAAATAGATTTCATTCTATGATGATGATGATAATAATAATGATAATGATAATAATAATAATATACTAATGATGATGATGATGATATTGATGATGATATTGATGATGATGTTGATGATGACGACGACGATGACGACAACGACGATGATGATGATGATGATGATGTTGATGATAACAATAGCAACATATAATTTTCAGCTCTTAAATATATTCTTTTTCGAATAAGTTAAAATTTCATACATGCAACAGTAACTGCGAACATTTAAATTACACCTAATGTTTATTGTACATAAGAAATCATTAGAGTATTGAAGTGTTACTGATATTCTTCTTATTATAACTATTATTATTGTTATTATTATTATTATTATTATTATTATTATTATTATTATTATTATTATTATTATTAAAAATATCATTGTTGTCATTGTTGCTGTTGTTCATATTACACTTCATATATAATAATTTTGTACGTTGTCCTTCCAAAGTCTTAAAATATTTCGCAATTCTGTGGTTATGTTTTAATATAATATTTCTTTCATTTCTTGATGTCCACGTTTCAACGCCTGCCGATATCGACTTCAATTTTTCATCTTCGCAATGTGGATGAAATAAATTAGTATCACGTATCAGTGTCAATAGTATCGGATAATCCACACCACAAATGCTACTGGTTTCGCGTCTAAGAAGTCAAAAAACATTTGGTATACTTGTTCTGGGTGAAGTTAACTGCTATATAACTAAATTGACATGTTACACACACACACACACACACACACACACACACACACACACACACACACACACACACACACATATATATATATATATATATATATATATATATATATATATATATATATATATATATATATATATATGTGTGTGTCTTTGTATGTATGCATACATATATATTATATGGGTATACACATATATTACATATGTGTATGAATGTATAAAATGATATGCAGTACACAAGTACTCAGTTTTATACAGCTTATACAAGCATGAGTGATCCTATTTGATCGATTTGAAATATATTGTAGTAAATGACATACATTAAAATATATAAAGTAAAGTTCACATGCTTATAAAATCAGACGTTAAGAAATGTAAATTTAATCCGGAAAAAGGAATATATTAACCACATGATATTATAAATTGTATATGGAAGCCGATATGACAGAAATGAGTTACAACATTAGATCGATGTCTGCTTGCGACGCTATAAGTGTCACTAGCAAATGACGAAAGTAGTGTACTTGCTTGCCAATACTGTTTGCAAGTGACATTATGGTGTAAATATAGATTTACATTTTCAGTCACACACAAGAATCTTCTATACATTCATACACCCACACACGTATATGATTATATGTGTGTATATAAGAATACATATGCATGTGTGTATGTATGTGTGTATGTATGTATATATGCGTATGTATACACACACGCACACACACACACACATACACACACACACACACACGCATACACACACACACACACACACATATATATAT